>NC_133664.1:111131384-111418772 GCF_037893015.1 Macrotis lagotis
ATAATATGGTATATGTACATATTCTGTGGTGACTGATAATTTAGAAGCTTTGGAGAGGAAATAAATAAAATGAAGGCACTTTTTAATTTTCCTGACCTAGTGGAAGATAAAGTAACTGACTATCTTTTTATGCCTTGGATCTATTTTCCAGTGACTAGCTTCTTCTGTAACCTTAGAGTTGCTTTCCTTTTCATATGAGGTTTTGAAACCTGATGCTGAACCACCTGGGGTCAATGGCTGACTTTCACCAATAGGAAATAATGGGCTCATATTTGGCCCATTTTTCCTTCTGCTTACTTCTTTCCTTTTCTAAGGGAATAAACCTTTGAAGTGAGTGGAATGGAATGTCATACAGGAATAATTTCACTAGAACCAAGATAGATAAAGCAGCTGGCTCTTTGCTGATGAGCCCTAATACAAATTGACCAGCATTTAAAAACAAATTCCAAAGAACTGTGTTAAGTCAGTTGATTCTTTGTTTTGTATCAACACAATAGCATGTGTATTTATGATATTGTGTGAGTACTGAATAATGGATAGACCTCTCAGCAGCCCATAATTTCTGACAACTACTTTATTTTCTTCCTTGAGAGGGACTGTAGGCAGGAATGTAGACTGACTGGATTAAAAAAAAGCATAGAATGTTGTAGGAGATCTTTTTTTAGCCTTATGAATACCTCTGGGTGGGGGAGGGAGACCATTGTAAAGACATAAGCGGAAGAGACAAAAAAGAGAGAAAGGGGAAAATAAAGGAGAGGAAGGAGTGATAGATAAAGAAAATGGGGACAATGAAGAAAGTAAGGTGACTGAGGAGATGAAGAATAAAAGCAATAATGATTAAGTGCAGAGAGGAAAACCACATTGCCTTGGGTGTACCTAAGTGAGGATGCCCAGACCAACCATATAAAGTCAAAGATTCTCAATGGTTCACACTTCTCAAAATGATTATGTGATAGGAAAAGCTATTTCCTATCCATATAACTGCTCTGCCAACACTCAACAGTGTCCTTAGAAATGGTCATGTGTCTTAGCAGCTGATGTTTGACAAGAGAGAGGGAACAATTTGAGATACTCAATAAATTCCTCTTGAACAGATTGATAGATAAAAGAATGAATAATGTGTCTCCATTACCCATAGCATAGAACCATGTTCAGAACTACTTGATAAGAATTTATTGAATGAAAATACACTTTGTATGGAGAATTTTATATTCATTATAATACATCTTGGGCATTTTCACTTAATGGTCTGGTTCTTATCTGGGTGTGTCAAACTATTATCCTTTAGGAAGTCTTATGTTCTCCCAATTCTTGGCTTGAATGTTTTAAGTTTTGACTTTAGACTTTTAGTTGTTGGAATTTTCAAAGATATTAAATATATATGTATATAAAAACTATCACACTCCCTTGAAGTTTTCTTTTAGTTTTATCCTGATATGTAGCTAATAAAAACCCATCTTATGTGGTTTCCAAGAATCTCAAATTTTTAGGGTCTATAATTTAGGCTAATAACTCTCTTTGATCATTTTTGGGTTCATAGATTCCCTGTTCATAAATAATTTGAACTAGAAGAGACCACAAAAACCACTGATTCTGCCCTAACTTGAATTTTGTAGATAAAGGAACCAGAGCCCAGATAGGTTAAGGAACCTGTGCAAGGTCACATGGTGATGATGATGATTATGACAGAGAATTGTGTGTGTGTGTAAACTAGCCTTAGGGTCAGGAAAACCTATCAAATTCTGAAAAATGAATTTGAGAGAGGTAATTTTGGAATTGGCAGAAAAAAACTAATTAAACTTATCCTTTTATATTTCATTTCCATTGGCAAAATGATTCCATATTTTTTTTCCTCCCCACAGTAGCCCCAGTGACATTATTCATATCAAGTCATAAGACTGGGAGTCAGGAAGACCCAAGTTCAAATCCGACTTGCTATAAAGGCAAATCACAGTAATCATTCTGTTTCTCATTTTCTTCACCTATAAAATGAGAATAATAAATAGTACCTACTTCAGAGGATAGTCATGAGATTAAAATGAGATAGCATATGTAAAGTTCTTGGCAAAACTTTAAACACTATAGAAATATTAGCTTTGATGATGATGATGATGATGATGATGAAGGAAGAGGAGGGGGAAGAGATAGACATCAAGGCTCAGAGAAGAGGAACAACTTGTTATGGTCAGATAGAGCTAGTGACTATAGATTAAAACCCAAAATAGGACAGCATCGAGCCCGCTAGACACATTCACCTTCTTCTTAGCTGAGTATAGCAAAACTAAAGCAAGTTCTGGGGCAGCTAGGTAGAGTAGTAGATAGAGCATCAGCCCTGGAGTCAGGAGGACCTGAGTTCAAATGTGGCCTCAGACACCTAGCTGTGTGATCTTGTGGAAGTCACTTAACCCTATTGCCTTGTAAAAACCAAAAAACTCCCGCAAAAACCCTAAAACAAGTTCTTTTTTTCTCTTACCACTTTTCTTATTCCTCCATGAGAGAAATTCCATTTTCTTTTCTTTTTGCAGTGGTAGAACACCTTCATCTGCCCCCCACTCCTCCCAGCAGTCATGGAAGTGATTCTGAGAGCAGCCAGAGCCCCAGCCCATCCCTGACACCATCCAGTCCCACCCAGGGACCAGGGAAGGTGACATCTAGATCAGCCTCAGCCCTCTCCAATTCCCCTCTCCTGACGGCACCTCATGTAAGTAGCAACCAGAGAACTCTGCATGTGAGTTATTTTCCTTTCTAATATCTTTACCAAATCAGGTTCCACTTAATATTTGTTTCTATATGTTGTGCAAGTGATAAACATGAGATTTTTTTAAAGTTGTCATTTCAGTGATTTTAAAGATATCTACCTAATAGAAAAAAGTTTTAATAGAATTTTAGAGCTGAAAGAGACCTTTGGGATCACCTAGTTCAAGTCTCTGATTTTACAGATAAGGAAGAAAACTGGAGACCAGGGAGTTAAAGTGATTTACCTCCTTGCAGAGTGGCAGACTTGGGATGAGAACCTAGTATCCTCTTTTCAAGTCTAATGCTCTTTCTTCTATAAAATTCTGTATGAGCAAAATCAAGCTCTAAATTATATAAAAATCACATTTCTGTTGGCTACCCAACCACAGTGTTATTGTGAGCCAGGGCTGAGGCAGCTTGAGGTAACCCCCACACCAATAACTAGGCTTGTTGTGAGCCAGGTTGCTATGGAACTGCTTTACAGTTTGAGTTAGCTTTGCCCCCAGGCAGATTGATCTGAATCCCAGTTGTAGGTCCTCTTGGTAAGGAGTATATAAGGCCTTCTGTATGCTTCCCAAATAGAGCTTTTGACACCCCTGTGGAACTTCCTTTCCAGCTACTTTGGAGAGGAGGGAGGATCTCATTTACCTGAAGGTCATAGAGTGTATTTTATTAAAATTGATTTGTTTTTCCTCAACCTTCAGGATCTATTTCACTGGATTTAGGAAGCATTCTGAGGACACCCTGTCTAGAAATTTTGGTATTATTTTGGGTTCCCCTCTCCTTTATCTCCTACATCCAAACTGTTACTAAACCATGTCTTTGTTTTTTAACTGACCGTTTGGATTTGCCCCTCCTTCATTCCTACTCCTGCCCCCTTATCCAGAAAGTGATGGCCTCACTCTTAGTTTTATTGCAGAAGTTTTCTAGGCATTTTTAAAAGTATCTACTTTTCCCAATTGTCTTTCATTCCCATTACATTTATCTTTATATATTTGTTTTTCTTTTTTTGGATCAGATTTGTGGTTTCATTGGTATAAACAGCTCCCAGCAAAAAAATAAAAGCAAAAACAAAAAGCACCTTCTATCAATACAGATCTTCAACTTTATAGTCTTTTGAGAGGTATCTTGGCACTGAGAGATCAAGTGGCTCATGAGAATTGCAAAGCCTTGGCATGGATGGCAGCCTTCCTGACCTTGAGACCAGTTTTCTATTCATCACAGCATACCACATCACACTGTACACAATTTGACACTTAATTCTTCTTTTAAAAAGGCAGTATATGGCATGGAGAGAAAATGAGAATCAGAAAGGGCTTCCTCTGAATCATGCTAGTGATCTCCTCCTAGTTTGCTCCCAGGCAGATGAGATTATAAGTTCTAAATGAACTGTTGATCTGCAGTAGAAGAAGAGGGAATTTATGTAAGGGGCTGGATCACTATAGTGATGAATCTGACTTAGGTCAGCATTACAACCAACACAGATACGTCAGTATGTGAATTGTGTATATATAATATGTCCATGTGCATATTTGTAATATCTACACATATATATATAGATGTGTGCATTCATATTTATTTAACACTAGATATCTCATGTATATTTGTTTTGCTTCCAAATCTGCAAAAGCAACTTTGAGGAAGAAACCATGTTTTATATTTATGTAACGTCCATAAGATGGAAGCTAAGCGGTGCAGTGAACACAGCACTGGACGTGGAGTCAGGAAGACCTGAGTCAAATATAACTTCAGACACTTATTACAAACTGTGTGATCCTGGGCAAATCATGTATCCTGTTTTCCTCAGTTTCCTCATCTCTAAAATGAACTGGAAAAGGAAAAAGACAAACCACTACAGTAGCTTTGTTAAGAAAATCCCAAATGGGGTCATGAAGAGTCAGACACAACTGACAATTCAATAACAAACTTCTATAGGACTTGGCATGGTAGTATGGTTCAATAAAAACTGATTTAAAAAAAACCACTACACATTTGGCTATGCTACAAGCTAAATTTGTCATTAAAACAAAAAGCATTTATTGTGGTTTTTTGGGGGGAATACAAAAAGTGACAAAAGACAGTTCCTGCCCTCAAGGAGCTTATAGTCAAATATAGAAGATAATATACAAATATATACAATGCAAACTATATATATTGGATAAATAGGAAATAATTAACAGAGAGAAGACACTAGAATGAAGAAGAGTGGAGAAGGCCTCCCGTAGAGGGTTGGAGTTTTGTTTGGTCTTAAAGAAAGCCAAAAAGGTCAGTAGTCAGATCAGAGGTGAGAGCTTCAGGCATGGATGACTACTAGAGAATAAATAGCCTGCTGATGAGGCAGCCTGCCTCAACTCTCTCCTGATCCATCCTCCATTCAAGCCACTAAAATGGCAAGATATTCTATTTCATCAACAGGCTATTGAAATAATCTGAATGTGAAGTGATAAGAGCCTGTTAGTGTCAAAGAAGTGAAGGGAGTATATTAGGGAGATGTTGCAAAAGTAAAATTGATAAGTCTCGACAACAGATTGGATATGGAGGATGAGAGATAGGTGATGAGGATAAATCCTAGGTGATGACCCTGAGGAATAGAAGGATAGAATTGCCTTTAAAAGTAACAGATAAAGGAGGAGATGGGGGAGGCTTAGGGAGGAAGACCACAAATTTGGTTTTGAACATGTTGAATTTAAAATGCCTATGAGACATCTTGTCTGAAAAGCAACTGCAGTTATGAGATTGGAAGTTGGTGGACGTTAGAGCAAAAAAGATAGATGTGAGAATTATCAGTACAGAAATGGTTAGAAAACCATGGGAGCTGATGAAGTCACCAAGTTGAAGCAGTATAGATGAAGAAGAGAAGAAGGTCAACTCTAAATTCATTTTTTTCTGTGTAGACACAGTGCAGGATATAATTCTCTTATTCTTATATAACTTATAGCATCCCAAATTATATTTGGGACCTCTGCTGAAAACAGATTCTACAGATTCTACTTCTCATCTAATGTTTCTGGAAATATTAATACCTTGCATGTCATTGAACTATTCCTAAGGATGTTGCTACTCTTGAAGCAGCAGAAAACTAGCTAAATTCATCTTGCAAATATGCGTTTGGGAAAATTCAATAAAACACTTCCTTGCATTTTTGTAGTACATTATGTTTTACAGTACACTTGCACACCCATTATATTGCTTGATTTACCTAGTAACAACTCTGTAAAGCAGGTTCAGAGAAAGTAAATTAATTTTTCAGTGTCTTTACACTGCTATCCCCCCATCAAAAAAACTTTTTTTTATAAAATAAGTTTCAACTGAAACTTTTGTTTGTCCAGGGTCTTGATAATCACTAGGGATTCTGGTTCTCTATAAGATTCAACTCCCTTACTTTTCACATTTTAATTTTGTCTTATTTGGGAAATATTCACAAAATCATGTTTTTAGAGTTGAAAGGGGAGCACTAGAGATCATCTTGTATAACTCCCCCTCCATTTTTATAGCTGCAGGAAAATTAAATGTTTTCTTTAAGGTAACCCCAGAAAAAATAGGGTAGAGCTGAAATTCAGAGCTGTATCTTCAGGTTCCAAATTCCCAGTGCTCTCTGAAGAGAGGGAAAGCCTTTTATTCCCTTCTGTATTTATCAGGAACAATAAAAGAAATGATCTTCTCACTTGATTCCTTGGTTAGGATAGAGACTGGACTTCTTTTTTCTGAGACAAGCACCACCCTGAAAGCTGGGCACTGGGGTGGTTCTCAAATAGAGCAAGAAATGATGGAAGTCTGGTGCTGACCACCCAGACTGTGAGAGACTTAGGTCCTTGGCTTTTTTTCCCTCAGTGTGGTTGGTTTTTCTCAGATGTCTTCAGTTTTCTCCTGCCTGTCATACTGACAGCAGCACATTCAGATGTCAGCCACAGGAAGGAGCTGATCATTTTTTTCCACAGTGGTCACTAGATATTCCTTCAGTTCAATTCAACAAATTCTTGGTGATGCAGCAAAGTGCTGGTGCCCTTCAACTTTAACACCTAAGAACTAGAACTGGGCTGGGTTGATTCTTGTCTTTGTGTAAACATGAAATAAATCATTGCATAATGATGTAATTATTCCATTCATTGAGGCCTAGAACTCACCTTAAGGGAGGAAGGAGAGTCCAAGCCCCTGCTTCCATTCAAGGACAGGCACTGTACCAACTGAACACAAATACAGGTCCATTCTGTTTTTACAATCTCCAAGTAAAGTTAACAATATTTTCCAGGTCTATACACAGAAAAAGGAAAAAAAATAGTTCCTGCTCTGGAGGAACTTATAGTCTAATGGCAACATCCACCCCTTCCTTTGCTGACTATTTCAAGGAGTTGGTTTTATATGCTCAGTGATTTTTCTTCACCTTCTTTTTGTCCTTGGACTTATGCAGAAACTCCAAGGGTCAGGCCCCCTGATCCTGACAGAGGAGGAAAAGAGGACACTAATTGCTGAGGGGTACCCTATCCCCACCAAACTGCCCTTGACCAAAGCAGAGGAAAAAGCCTTGAAGAAAATCAGGAGGAAAATCAAGAACAAGGTGAGTCCTGGGTTTAGGGTGGCACCAGGAATATGACTCTGTGGGAACTAAGACATCTGTATAGATGGGACAGGATAAATCCTTTCTATCTTCCTCATTCTGATATGATTTAGATGATTTTACACACACACACACACACACACACACACACACACACACACGTGTATAGATATATATGTAGAAGAATTCCAAACTGATTGGGTGGCTGACCAGGCTCAAAAAAGTTATTGGGGGGTTATTTTTATCAATTTTTTTTTGCAAGACAATGGGATTAAGTGACTCACTCATAGTCACACAGCTAAGTAATTAGTAAGTGTCTGGGGCTGGATCTGAACTCAGGTCCTCCTAATTCCAGGACAAAAAAAAAGTTATTGTTAATGGTTTGATGTCATTGGTATGGAGATCTCCAGGGAATGTTCTTGGGCCAGTGCCAAGTGACTTGAGTAAAGACCTAAGTGGTAACTTATCCAATTTGCAGATGACACAAACTTGGGAGAGATAGCTAATACACTGACAGACAGTATTGATAAAGTATTGATAAAGCCTGATTGTTGCACTGATTCTAACTAGAAGAAATTCAGTAGAAATAAATGTCTTGAATTTGGGTACTAAAAAATCAGATCCACAAATTTATGATGGGGAAGTCACATAAGGGTGACATTTGTTCTGAAAAGGATCTAGAGATCTTAGTGAATTACAAACTTCCATGTGTGACTGTTATGTTATATGTTATATAGCTTCTGGGAACAGGCAAACTTCAATTCCACTTATGCCCTTGTCAGACTTCGTGTACAGTTTGTGTTTGGTTTAAGGCACCCTAGCTTATGGACATTGAAAAGCTTGAAAGTTTCTAGTTGAGGGGAACTAAGTAAGATAGGACCTTGAGTCTGTCATATGAGAATTGATAAAAGGATGTGGTCTACCCTGGAGAAAGGAAAACCCAAGGGGGACATGATAACTTTTTTCAAATTCTGTTTGATCCCAGAAGGTAGAAGCAGGAGCAAAAGTAGAAATTGCTAAGAGGTTAATTTAGGCATATTGTTGAGAAAACTTACCAATAATTGGAAAGTGGAAGTTCCATAAGTGGAAGAGACCATCTGGAGAGGTGGCAAGTTTCCCTTTCCTTGAAGCAGACTGAATGACCTCTTGTTTAGTGAGTTATAATGGGGATTGCTTTGGTGTGAGGGTTTCACTAAATAGCTCCTGGGATTCCAGCTCTTCAATTATATAATTCTAAGACTGTGATGCCAGCTTCCCACTCCATCTAGCAGACTTAACACTAGATCGGGATGGACCCATTATTCCTTTCTGTGGACATTCTGTTAAGAGCAAAATCATGTCTGCAATAGTCTTGTCTCCTTTTATACTCTATCATTCCTCTTTACTTGACCTCAGAAAGTTCTAGCCCTGAGAACTCCTAGTGGACCTCGATAGTCCCATCATAGGAAAAAAAACATAAATAGAGGAAAATCTGCTAAGGAAGAAGACAGAGGAAAGAAAGAGAAGGAAGACATGCTGTTGGTGAAGAGAAGGGATTAAGAGGAGGCTGAGAATAACATCTTTCCGTGGCTCCTCTAGCATAGTTAGAACAGGGCATCTGAGAGCATCTTATGGAAACTCAGAAAAGAAATGGGATTGAAGAGAAAATGTAGGATATGGAGCCTCCTTAGCCAGGAGCCTCTTCATATGGGAACAGGGACAGAGAATTTCAAAATAGCTTTTCAGGGGTTAAGGGTGAAGGTTTTAAGGCAGGTCTCATTCTCTAGTTTGAAACTCATTAACAGAGAACACATACAACATAAACACATAACCTCCTTACTCTTTCACATGACCATAAAAGCTCAGTAGTATATAAACTTTAAAATTCTAGGTCTCTAAGAATAAATCACTTTATGGTTCTTCTTAAACATCTTTAGGTTTAAATGTTATTTTAAAATGTTTATTCTTAGGTAAAATTTTAATAGTTTCAAGTCCCATCAACAGAAGTCTGTTTGTGTTAAATGCCAGGGTTTAAAAATCTTATTAACTTTCACTGCTAAGGAAAAGGTTTAATGAATAAGTACAAGGAAAGATAATGAATTTAGAAAGCTTAGGATATATGCAATAAAGAATTATAGTCCAAGATGGGGAGGAAATAATCAAAAGGAACACTCAGGTATTTTGTTATTTAGAATTTCAGCTTCAAAGGAATCATAATGGAACATGAAAACAGTGTCAGAACCATTGTCTATAATCTTTGAGAAATGATGAATAATGATGGAGGAAAATATCTTGATTTTTAATGTAGGAAAAAAGGTAGATTCCAGAAACTGCAGAGTAAACAGTTTGATATTAACCCTAGATAAATTACTAAATGGTTTATTAAGCAAATTGCCCATGTGTATTTATAAGAGGAGTTAATATGGGGTTAATAAGAACAAGTCATTTCAACCTAACTTCATAATTTATTGATAAGTGGGGTTTTGTGTGTATTTGGGCGGAGGCTGGGAATAGAGAAAGGTACAACCTCGCACTTGTACATTCATCAATGCAGGGAGACCCCACTGATTCAGATAACAACTTGGATATAATTTATTGCCTTAGTTATCTGATCAGAGAGGTGAAGTATCTTATGACACATTGTCATAAGCAGAACTTTAATACAGATCTGCCTGACTCCAAGACCAACCTTCTATTCACTCCATCTCACTGACTCTCATTAATGGATTTGTTAGGCTAGAAACATTAAAATAGATAACTTTAGGGCATCTTCATTTCAGCAAGTTATTTGAACAAGTTGCTTATAAAATCATTATAGACAAATGACCAAATGTGGGAATCTGACAGTATTGATAAATGGGTTTGCAACCAGTTGGATAACTATACTCATAGTGTTTCAATTATTGGTACTGTGTCAACCAGGAGGGAGATTCCTATATTACACTAGAATATCACAAGACCCAGTAACTAATTGTTTTATGTAAGGGTATAAAATATTCATATAATTTTTCAACAAATATTTATTAAAATACCTAATTTTCAAAAGAAAATATAGCTTGAAATGATAACTAATATAGTGGTAGTTTCTGAACTCAGGATTCATAGAACAAAGAGTCTAGAATACTGGACCAAAGGTAACAAGATGAGGTTTTTTGCAGAATAAATTTAAAGATGTGAATTTAAGCTAAAAAAAATCAGTTGTATAAATATAAGATAGAGAGACTTGGCTTAGTCTCATTTTATATAAAAAGAAATCTGGAGGCGTAAATTTTCCATAACAGTGATCCTAAAACATTAACATAATCTTAGGCCATGTTAACAGAAGTCTGGTGTCCAGATCACAAGAAATCAAAATACTTTTGTGTTAGTTACCTCTCTCCTATAGAGTCAGGTACAGTTTTGGATATGCCATTTAAAGAACTAGAATGGGCAAAGGGAAACAACTAGAATGTAATTCTAATAACAATTAAGAAACTCATCATTCTTAGCCAGAGCAATCCAAGAGAAAAAATAATTGCATTCTCATGTCAGAAAGGATATGACTTTGGTTCTATAGGCAACAGAACAAGACTGGTTCAATATCAATTATTTAATACTACTGTATACTATACTTGGAGGAATAAGATAAGGCACAGATGTATCAGGTGGGAAATTTTAGGAAAGTAAGAGCCTACATGGACTGAAGAACTCCATGGTACATGGTTAAAATAGCATTGAGCATTAGTCATGGGACATGAGTTGGAATCATTTCACCTCTTTTATTTAGAGAAAGTGTGACCTTAGATCACTTGAACCTAAGTTTTCTCAGTTAGGAAATGAAGGGGTTTTGTCTGGATGCTTTAGTAATGACTGACAGGAGAAGGAGCTAAACCCAGGTCTTTTAAACTCTTAAATCCAGTCCTTTAACTATTCTATCACCCAGGGTTCTTGGAAAAAGAGAATTATTGTGTAAGAAATGGGTTTTGGGTGGTTGAGTGGAGGCAGGCAGTAGCTATTGAAGTGTGATATTAAGTTAAAAGCTTGAATAATCATCTCTCATATATAGTTTTGATTTGATCATGGATTCTGAAACTCATACATATATTTTATGTTTTTTTCTTCTTCTGTTTTAGATTTCTGCCCAGGAAAGTAGGAGGAAGAAGAAAGAATATATGGACAGTTTAGAGAAAAAGTAAGGAAAAATAGGAATTTTCATCAGCAGTGGTTGGGGTGGGAAGGAAGCTTAAGTTTCAGGTTTCCACTTTAAGTATTCTTGGTTTGTCTTCCCCTATACAAAGGCACCCAAACTTCTTGGGTGGTTAACTGTGTTTTGTCTGACGCCTAGTGGTAGTTAGGAGAGGAAGCAAAAAACTGTTTAGGCAAGAAGCAGAAATGCTGATGTTTTCCCTTCTTGCTTCTTCTAACCAAGTCTCTCCTTAAAACCTTCATCCCCAACAACTGAAAAAAAGTCATGAAAACCTGTATTTATTTAGTTCCCATTTGGTAAGCCCCAGTGTTTGGCACATGGTAGGTACTTAATTTTCTATTTGCTGATTTATTGAACTCAGCAATATAGGTACTTCTACCAGCAAGTCTGATCAGAACCCATCCATACCCTCTCACCTTTTATAAGTCATGTCCTTATCTTGGAAAAGTACCCCATAGCCATTCCACTCAGGTCTGGTCATGCCATGGAACTGGGAGCAGAGGAGCAAATGGGCTTTCAAGTAGTTAGCCTTTATTGTCACCACACAATTAGTTCATCTTTTTGGGGGGAGGTTTCTCAATAGATATATTTTAGATGGTGTTGTCTGTGAATGATAAAGTATAAACTTGAACATGAAGAGGCCAGTTAGATTTGGGGGGGGGAGTAAAGAATCAGTGCCTTTAATGACCTAATTTCTCCCTGGAGCAAGGGTTCATCTTTTTTAATAGCACAGTTCTGGTAATGCTGTATAATGGTGAGTCATAAAATGCTGTAGTTTCTAAAGAGTTATAGCTGAGGGTCTTTGAAAGGGCATTGGGATTTTGCCTAATGGGTATGAGAAGGCCACAGTGTATTGCCAAATAAAAATTGGGGAGAGAAGCAGTGGAAATGTCATCAGAATGAGACAGATTCAGAAAAGAAGGTGAATCATTTAAAAATTCACCATTTAGACCCTAGAGGGTCTATTTTACCTGACCCCATATGCATCATCATCATGGATAGACTCACAGAATTTGAGTGGTACTCTAGCTAGCAGGAAAATTTCAGTTTGGTTCACAATGTGATATTATTTTTGATTTGTTTTCCTAAGTTCTTGTGAAAATCAGGTAATATCTATGTGGTAAGGTGTTGGGGGGCAGGGGTAGAGTAAAATAAGGTATGCAAATGGACACTGAAATTTTCACATATAAATTATCCTTTATGTATTTGCATATGTAATATCCTTTCTTTTTTGATGTTGGCTAATTGTCAATTGAAGATAAGAAAAAGTAAGAAGTATTATATACATTCTCTTTTAGTCCTTAAGAGTTATTTTGTTAGCTAATTAGATAAACTAAAGGTAGTATATATATTTTTAGAAAAAGGAATGGTTCTATTGATCCTGGTAGATTCTTGATATTCCTATTAAAAATTGACATGCCTGAAACACATTAATACACTGTTGAAGCAATGCTTTGGTCCAGACATTTAGAAAAATAATTATGCAAGAGAAGTCACTAAACTAGTCATAATTTTTAAACTCAGCAATCCTATTATTCAGCTCAATTCAAGATTATATAAATGTAAAAATATTTATAACAATACTTTTCTGTAGTAAAAAATTGGGAACAATGTTGGGATCCCATCAAATTGGGAAGTTATTGTTCTTTATAGATATCCTGGAATGTTATTAAACTATAAGAAATGATTAAAAATAGGGAATTTAGAGGAACATGGATTGTCTTATATGAACCCATGAAGAATGAGTTAAGGAGAACCAAGAGAACAATGTACATGATGAAGAAAACCCTGAAAAGGAACAGAATTCTGATTCATTGTAATGATCAATATTGGAGAACAGATGATAAAATACATTCACTTCCCTCTGTGAAAGGTAGAGGACTACAGATACAGAATGTTGAATACACTGTGTCAGATGTGGTCTCAGACTTACTTGCTTTTACTTCAATTTTTTTTTCTTCTGAAGTGACTAATGTAAAAACAAAAAATTTAAATAAAGCAATAAAAATAAATGATAATGCAGTACAGCTTTTTTCTTTAAACTTTTTCATATATGATTTTAGAAAATATAAAATTAGCCTTCCCATTGGCCATTTTGGGTGCTGCAGTTTTAGTGATCCACTGCCTCATCCATTTCATTGTGTCTTTACTACATAAGTCTGGCACTAAGCTGTATTTGAATGCCTTTTTCCAGTTTCTTTGAGAATGTGTATTTCTTCTATGCTTCAGATGTCAGTGCTCTGTGATATATTATGCCCTTAATGCATTCTACTTGCATTCTTGCCTATATTGGAGTTGACTCATTCACCCCTTCCTATATTTAAAGTTGACAAAGCTAGTTCGCTGGCCAAGTAGGAGTGAGCAGTTGATCCTTCTTCTTAATAGACTTGACAAAAAGGCTTGGTTTTCTTTCTATGACTATGACTATTCTTGACTTTCTTTCCCCTTCTCTGCAGGGTAGAGTCTTGTTCAAATGAAAACATGGAGTTGAGGAAGAAGGTGGAGGTTCTGGAGAATACTAACAGGTATGAAGCAGGTGAAGATATATAGCAGAGTTATCTACCTGGCAGAAGGTAGGAAAAAAAGAGAAAATAGGACATAATAGATAGGAAAGATCTTGCTTGGGAATAGAGTAGGAAAAAGAACATCAAGACTCTTATCTACCAACTATAGCTGGAATTGAAGACCTTTAAGTTGAAGTGACAGACAGACACTGGCTAAGCTCCTTGTCAGAGGCAACCAAAGGAACCCAGAAGAATTATGAAGAAAAAGTATGGGGGAAGAAATGGAGGCAACTTGAATTTGCCATATTAACTTTGAAATTTATAAGTGGGGAATGTGGTACTAGCCATCTCACTATAGCCCAACTTTGATATTAGTACATTCTACTAATGAAACAGGAAGAGCTTTTGCTGTTTCTGGGGAGAGATTTGAACTCCTTAATGTTCCCATTTTTAAAGAATTGTTATGAGTGTCCTTATCATTATTCATACATTTACTATTTATTTAGCACATTCAGGGTAACTGTGGATGGAGCACTGAGCTTGGAATCAGGAGGACAGGAGTTCGAATTCATATCAGACATTTGCTACTTACTAGCTATATGACTTTGGGCATGTCTCAACCCTAACTGCCTCGCATCCAGGGCCACCTCCAGTCATCCTGATTCATATCTGGCCACTGAATCCCGTTGGCTCCAGAGAGAAAGTGAGGTATCCCCCTCACTCAAATCCAGTTCATATGCTTGTCATGGCATCACCTCCCTGATGTTATGATCTTTGAAAAATGAAGGACAAAAATTATTTAGCACATTCTAAGTAGCAGCTGAATTTTTTAATTCCTAAGAGACTAAATAGTATTAAATAGCCTGTGGTGACAAGGTCATATTAGAAAAAAATAACAAAATGGATTTTAGGTTGGCAGTTTTTCTTTAAATATTATACTGTGGCCAAACACTTGTCGTCTTATAAGTTGACACCTGGCAGATAATAAATATTTTTTGAATGAATAAACCTTTGACCCATCAGTTGCTATGTTTTATTTTTTAAAAAAAACAAGCATTGGATTTGAAGTCAGAAAACAAGTTGGAATTTCAATTTTTGTCACTTACTACAGGTAATCCTGGGCATCATTTAACTCCTCTGTGCCTCAGTTTCCTTACATATAAAATGAGAATAATAATACTTGCATTCTATGCCAACAGAGTTGTGATCAAATAAGATAAGATATATCAAACTCTCTGTAAATCTATCTTGTAATAATAATTAACTTATATGTGGTGCTTTAAGGTTTATAGCAAATCTAGCCTCAAACACTGACCAGCTATGCAATTAGGACAAGCCACTTAACCTCTGTTTGCTTCAGTTCCTCAAATGTAAAATGAAGATACTAATAGCTTCTATCTCAACAGGAGTATTTTTTTGAAGAACAAATAGGATAATATTTGTAAAAGCACATAGTAGGCACTCTAAAAATGGTTATTCCCTTCCCCTAATCATTAACAATCCTGCATATGTTATAAATATCATCTTCATTTTACAGATGAATAAAGAGATTTAGTGATTTTGTCCAGGGTCCCATGGGTAGTAAGTGTTTTACTCCAAAACCAACACTCTATTTACCGGGCCACCTCACTATATTATATGAATACTAAAGAATTTGGACAAGCTTTCTGCTTTAAAAAAAAAGAAGGGTTGAAGAGTTGATTATCTAGCTTAAAATCTATGTCCTTATTTTCTCTCCTTATGTTTTTCCTATCTATAACTTGGAAGGAAGAGGACAGGTCTTTTTTTCTTCTAATTTCAATTATTTAGGGGTCTCCCTCTCTCTCTCTTTCCCTCTTCCTCTCTCCTCTCTCTCTCTTCCCTACCCCTTTCCCTCTCTCCCCCTCATGGATATAGTTTTAACAAATAGATCATAATATTGTTCTTCTGTAAGATAAATCCAGTATAGAAAAAAAAGAAAAACTCACTTTAAAAAAAAGCATTCTAAATTTTGCTCTGAATTTTAATCACTTCCAGGTGCCATTGTTTAATCATCCCTCTTGCCACATGGGGGCAGAAGGACTGAAGCTATGAGTTATGCACTGTCACCTGGGACTATGGTGGTTGCTTTTTGCCTGTATCTTGGTCCAAGCAATATAGTTTCATCCACAAGATCCAAGGACTGAGAGGTTGAAGAGACCTATAAAGATTACATAGCACAGCCACCTTACTTAGAGGTTGAGACTTGCCTAGGACCACATAGGTAATAGTAGTAATTATTATTATTATTATTATTAATAATAATAATAAAAGGCATCAGGATTGAACGTGAGATTTTAATGGTACAATCGGTTTGTCAGTATTTTTTAAGTATCCACTATGCACCCACTTAGCACTGTGCTAAACCTTGAGGGTACAAGAAAAAAGACAGTTCAGTCCTTATTGTCAAGGATCTTATTTAGGGTAATGGAACTTTCAGGTAAGGAAACTCCCTCTTCCAACACTGGTTAGAGAGGCTTTGCTACAATCTAGTCTTAGAAAACTGCCTGAGGCACTTCAAGGTTAATTGACCCATCCACAGTTACATAGCTAATCCAGTGTGAGTTGAAGATGAGAATTGAACCCAGTTCTTCCTGGATGTGAGGGCTATTCTCTACTCCCTTACCACTTTGCAATGATGCCTCTCTAATAAGAACTCATACTTAGGTAGCACTTTGAGTTTTACTTAGAACTTTTCTCATAGCAGCCTTATAAAAGATAGGAAGTGCAAAATGTTTTTTCTCTATTTTATAGATGAGATCACTGAGGCTCTTTGGAAAATTTCCTGAATTAGTCAAAGAGGGAAACAAACTTTTGTACCTTAGTCTTCTGACTTAAAGTTAAGGAGGCAACTAGGCTGGTGCAGTAGATAAGAGTTCTGGACTTGGGATCAGGGAGATTTGGATTCAAATCCTGCCTCGGGCATTAACTGTGTGACCTTGGACTACCTCTCTGGGCCTCTCTTTGGACCTGATGACCTCTAAATCTATGATCTTGTGAACCAGGATTCTTATGACTTCTCTACATTCATCCAGACAGCCACCATGATGCAATAGAACTTTTATACAATACAGAAGAGGGGTACCATCCCTTTCCCAGGCAATGACTCCATCTTCTCAGGTTATTATTATATTATTACTGGTCAGGGAAAGCTAACTGACCCACATTATATCCACAAACATATGCTTTAATAGGGAACATTTTCTTACTATTGTTTTCCAAAGCAGAATGATCACAGTGGCAAGAGGGCTAGATAGGAAGTTGAAGGACCTGAGTTTGAATGCACATTCTGCCCCTTCACTATTTGTATGATTCTCTGGCGGGGCAAATCATTTAACCTCAGAGGCAACCAAAGGAACTTGGAAGAATTATGAAGAAAAAGCATGGGGAAAAATATGGAGGCAACTTGAATTTCCTTTAATGACTTTGAAGTTTACAAGTGGGAAATGTGGTCACCTCATTTGTAAAATAAGAGTGGTTGGTGCAGATTTAAGGTCCCTTCCATCTCTAAATAAACATTATTAATAATTAATCAATAATTAAACAATTAATATAATAATTAATATAATAATTTAATAATTAATAAAATAAATAATTAATGAAGCATTATTCTATAATAAAATATTAGTTCAGATAGAAGCACAATTAATGGGAAAGTATGATTTATCTTGACTTGGGGGGATTATGAGCTGGGATTAAGACTAGAGTTTTGGATCAGAAGTCAATCTAGATTTTCCTTCTGACTTTGTTGCTGACTCATGTAAATCTTGTACAACCCAAGCATCTTTGAGTCTTGTTTTTTTTTCATCTGTGTTCCTGTAATGATTGTGTGTGTGGGCTTCCCTCAGCAGCACAGGATTTTCTTAAGTATATGAAATCAGGTGCAGCTTTGGGCAAAAGTAAGAAGTAAGGACATTTTTTCACTGAAATTTCTCTGACTCTCCTCTTAACATTTCTATCCTTATCTCCAGTGTCTATTGTGTGTCTCCTTCTACCTCAAACGCCTGGCTCCCAAATAAACTATTTGCCCAGGACATCCCACTAAGGAATCCTGCTCCAACCTTCCCTAAGCATCAGACTTTTCTCAATCTTTCCCACAAGAAAATAATATTTATTAATATAATATTCATAAAGTGTCAGGCCATCAGTAAATGCTTGATGCATGTGTGTTCCCTTTCTGTTGATTCATCTAGTGTTTATGAGAGAGGGAGAGAGGAAGAGAGATAGTAAGGAGGTGGGAGGATGAGGAAGGGAAACAAGAAGTAGGTGAGACCTGTGGTCATTGTTCTCCATAATGGGATGGGGATAGACCAAAAGTGAGACTGGGAGTTTCAGGGTCCAGTAAGCAGCTAAACTTTCCAAGTACCTCACCCTCAAGCTGAAATTCATGTTGAGAGTCCCAAGCCACCATTTCTGGTCTATATTGTTCCTTGTATTGGACCTACTGGCTACTGCTTGGTTCATGCATAGGTGAGAGCAGACTTCCTAGCTAAGCTCAAAGGATGTGGACAGTGCCAGGGAAATGGAAGATGAGAGAGAAGGAGAAGGATGGGAGGGGAGGGAGCTTTCTAACCCCTCTGTTCCAGGTCCCAGAGGAGCTTCCCTCTTCAGAGACAGTGTGAAATCACATTCACGCCTCTATTGCTGAGGTGATCCACTAATTGAATGTCATCAGGAAATGTGTAAGATGGGAGTGAGGTGGTTCCCCAGGGTCCTCCTCCCCCTTCTTTAAGACTGTGCATTTATGTTGGCAAGGTTGGAGCTTGGTTTCTACTTCTGTCCTGCTTTGAGTCATTCAATTTTATAAACTCTTACTTCAGAGAATTATCTTCTGTATCCTCATGGCTCCCCCAACTCTTCTCCTTTTAAAACAGCTTCCTTTTTTTTCCTATTCTCATTTCTTTCTATTCTTTCACCTCTGCTTCCTCCATTCTTGTTTATGTTCACCACCTGGCCAATTTCTCCTATTTTTCTAACTTCTCACATTTATTATCTTTACTGGCTCTCTACTGATCTGCTCCTTTTCCTCTATATGGTCAAGATCTGAACACTTAACTCCCTCCAGCTCTGATTCCTCAGTTCAAAATGTAAGTCCTAGAAGGATGATTATCTTTAGAGTCTAATCTGACCAGCTTATTTTAAAGTTGGGGAAGCCAAAGCTGTGGTTTAATTAGCAGCAGATCTAGAATTAGTTATTCATTTTCCTGATTGCCAGTAAAGCCTGTTTCCTACCATATCATCCTGTTTCTCTGAACTCAGTTATGATGTAGTAGAAGGGGCATTAAAATTGACATTGGAAGTCCTGGTTTCAATTTCTGACTCTTTTATGGTTATGAGCTCAGGCAAGGTACTTTATTGATTTGGACCTTAGAGTCCTCATTTCTAAAATGAGTTGTATTTGATCTCTAAATTTCCCTATAGATCTAAATCAATACAATTATGTATGCTTATCTCTTCTCCTTCTACTCCCCCCCATTACTTAAAAATTGATTCATCTATTCCTTCTGTAGTACCATTTTTCCTAATGCATCCCCCATTGTAGAGCCTGCTTTGAAGTTTTTCTAGGTCCAATAATTTTTCCTAGCTTCTTGATTTGTTGTTAGAAACAAGCATTGTTAACTCAGTTTTGCCTTTATACCTTTGCCCTATTCTCCTTTATACCATTCCCCCTATTCAAAATAGTTCCAGTGCCTCAAATCTTTGTTGATCTGGGAGAACAGTCATGAAAGTGAGAGCCAGTGGGGGTTCTAGTCCTCATTTCCTCATGAATTTGGTTTCGTGATCTTGGGTGATGTATTTATCTCCCCTAGACATTGGTTTTTTCATCTGTAAAATGAGGTGGTCAAAGTAAATGATGCTGAAGGTCCCTTCTCTCTTTGGAGTTTCTGAACCTCTCTCTCTAGTCCCTTCCAGTGATGCAGGAGACAGGGTTCTACTCAAAATCACAAATATCGTCTCATTTTGCTTCTCTACAAAGAAAAATGATCTTTACACTGGAAATGATACAACCAAAAAGTGATTAATAAGGAGTTGATCCCCACAATAGGAATGGAGATAATTTGAATTTACCTGCACTTAATGAATTGAAGTCTCTTTACCCAGATGAACTAAATCCTTGGATCCTAAAAGAACTAGCATATGTGTTGATAGAGGTGTTCTTAGTAAAAATTTGAAAGATCATGGAAAATGAGAGATTCTATAAGACTGAAGGAGGGCAACTGTTGGCCTGGTTTTCCAAAGGAAAAAAAAAAGAAAGAGAACTGACCCTGCCAACCATACATCATTGAACTGGTCTTGGATTCATGGGAAAATTCTTGCTTCAGGAATAGGTCATGCAGGTCTCAATTCTCTTTGTTTTTCTCAGGATTATTAAACTATTAGATGAAGGGAATGCTATAAATGTAGTTTACCTAAATTTTAGTGAGGCCTATTTTAACGTGTCTTATATTATTCTTTTTTAAATTAATTTTTATTAAAGATATTGTTTGAGTTTTACAATTTTCCCGCCTATCTTGCTTCCTTCCCCCCACCCCACCCCCCACCGAAAGCACTCTTGTCAGTCTTTACTTTGTTTCCATGTTGTACCTTGATCCAAATTGGGTGTGATGAGAGAGAAATCATATCCTTAAAAAAGAGAAGTCTAAGAGGTGACAAGATCAGATAATAAGATATCTGTTTTTTTCTAAATTAAAGGGAATACTCCTTGAACTTTGTTCAAACTCCACAGCTCCTTATCTGGATACAGCTGGCACTCTCCTTTGCAGACAGCCCAAAATTGTTCCTGATTGTTGCACTGATGGAATGAGCGAGTCTTTCAAGGTTGAACATCACTCCCATGTTGCTATTAGGGTATACAGGGTTTTTCTGGTTCTGCTCATCTCACTCAGCATCAGTTCATGCAAATCCCTCCAGGCTTCCCTGAAATCCCATCCCTCCTGGTTTCTAATAGAACAATAGTGTTCCATGACATACATATACCACAGTTTGCTAAGCCATTCCCCAATTGAAGGACATTTACTTGATTTCCAATTCTTTGCCACCACAAACAGGGCTGCTATAAATATTTTTGTACAAGTAATGTTTTTACCCTTTTTCATCATCTCTTCAGGGTATAGACCCAGTAGTGGTATTGCTGGGTCAAAGGGTATGCACATTTTTGTTGCCCTTTGGGCATAGTTCCAAATAACTCTCCAGAAGGGTTGGATGAGTTCACAGCTCCACCAACAGTGTAATAGTGTCCCAGATTTCCCACAACCCTTCCAACAATGATCATTATCCTTCCTGGTCATATTGGCCAATCTGAGCAGTGTGAGGTGGTACCTCAGAGAAGCTTTAATTTGCATTTCTCTAATAATTAATGATTTAGAGCATTTTTTCATATGGCTATGGATTGCTTTCATCTCCTCATCTGAAAATTGTGTTTGCATATCCTTTGACCATTTGTCAATTGGGGAATGGTTTTTTGTTTTAAAAATATGACTCAGTTCTCTGTATATTTTAGAAATGAGTCCTTTGTCAGAATCATTAGTTGTTAAGATTGTTTCCCAGTTTACTACATTTCTTTTGATCTTGGTTACATTGGTTTTATCTGTGCAAAAGCTTTTTAATTTAATGTAATCGAAATCATCTAATTGGTTTTTGGTGATGTTCTCCAACTCTTCCTTAGTCATAAACTGCTCCCCTTTCCATAGATCTGACAGATAAACTAATCCTTGATCTTTTAATTTGCTTATAGTATTGTTTTTTATGTCTATGTCCTGTAACCATTTGGATCTTATCTTGGTAAAGGGTGTGAGGTGTTGGTCTAATTTTCTTCCATACTAATTTCCAATTATTTCAGCACTTTTTATCAAAGAGGGAGTTTTTATCCCAATGGCTGGACTCTTTGTGTTTATCAAACAGCAGATTACTGTAATCATCTCCTGCTTTTACACCTAGTCTATTCCACTGGTCCACCACTCTATTTCTTAGCCAATACCAAACAGTTTTGATGACTGATGCTTTATAATATAATTTTAGATCAGGTAGGGCTAAGCCACCTTCTTTTACACGTTTTTTCATTAAGCTCCTGGCAATTCTTGACTGTTTATTTCTCCATATGAATTTATTTACAATTTTTTCTAACTCATTAAAGTAATTTTTTAGAATTTTGATTGGTAGGGCATTAAACAGATAGTTTAATTTTGGTAGAATTGTCATTTATATTAGCTCTACCTATCCATGAGCAGTTGATATTTGTCCAGTTATTTAAATCTGATTTAATTTGTGTGAGAAGTGTTTTATAATTGTTTTCAAAAAGATTCTGAGTCCATCTTGGCAAATAGACTCCCAAGTATTTTATATTGACTGAGGTTACTTTGAATAGGATTTCTCTTTCTAGCTCTTCCTGCTGTATCTTGCTAGACATATAAAGAAAAGTTGAGGATTTATGAGGGTTTATTTTATAACCTGCAACTTTGCTAAAATTGCTAATTGTTTCCAGTGTCTCATATTATTCTTGGGGACTAGATGTAAAAAATATGGATTCATTTAGTTGTCTCAAAGTGAAATAGAAAGGGAGGCACTAAACTATAAATAAGGATTCCTGCAAGCTGCATATTAATTTAGAAAAATATATTAACATTATCTATCTTTAATTGTATTTTTATTTATTTTTAAAAGTATTTTCAGTTACATTTTGATTTGGCTTAGGACTAGTGTTTGAAACCTCTAAATTAAATAATAATAAAATCAGCTGGATGCAGAACAGGTTGGATGACCATATTTAATGGTTTGATGTAGCATGGCAGGAGCTCTCTGGATAAGTATAATAGTCTATGCTTAGCCCTGTTCTATTTAATATTTTTATTGATGACTTGAATAAAGGTATAAATGGTAAGCTCATCAAACTTACAGATGACACAAGTTTGGTAGGATATACATATATATATATATATATATATATATATATATATAATACACTGGATGATAGAGTCAGTATGCAAAATAATCTTGATAGCATAGAGCACTGGGTTGAATCTATGAAATTCAATAGGGATAAATGTAAAGTGTTGGATTTGGGATACCAAAAAGTCTTGGTGGGAGAGGAATAAATAGATAGCATTTGTTCTGAAAATTATCAGGGGCTTTAGTGAATTGCAAGCCTAAGATGCATCAGCAATATGATGTGACAACTAAAAAATTAATGCAATCTTGGACAGCATTAGGAGAGGTGCAGAGTTTCCAGGAAAATAAAGATAATAATCTCTCTATATTGTCCTTCTGTCAGACTTCATTTGGAATTGTCCTCAGTTCTGTGCATCAGGGTTTGGGAAGGCTATTACTAAGCAGGAGAATCAAAGTCCACAGAGATCATGGTTGGTGAAGGACTTTGACATATGAGGAACAGGGCATGTGTAATACTGGAGAAAGATTCAGAGGGGACCTGATAGCTGTCTTCAGGTGTTTAATGAGCTGTTGAGTAATGGCCTCAGAGGACTGAATCAGGAATAATGGGTGAGAGCTAACGGTAAAGAAGCTTGATGTCAGTGAAAATTATTAGAATTTGAAGTGCTCCAAAGTGGAATGCTGAGAGAGGTGGTGAGCTTCCCTTCCTTGGGAGTCTTCAAGCAAAGGGTTGGATGATTGCTTGTGAGCATTCTTGTGTGTGTAGGGGGATGAGATGGTTTCTGTTTCCTTCCAGATCTCTGCCTTAGTACACATTTACTAAATAATCCATGATTACTGGCAAGTCACATAGTCTCTCTGAGCCTCAGTTTCTCCATTTTGTAAATGAGGATAAAAATATCTTACAGGATTGTTATCAGGTGATAATGTTATATAAAATGATAATGTTATGTGAAACTTTTTGTTAACCTTAAAGCATTATATAAATATCAATTATTTAATTCTTCTCCCTACCCCTCATTCACTCTTCTTTCTGTCCTCTGGGCAATAATCAAGACATCTACGTTACCTTCTCTTCATTTCCTATTTTTGTAGCTCCATACTGCTGATCAGTTTGCACTGCTTTATATGTATTTTTATGCTTCTATTAGACTTTATATTCCTTCTCTTTTCTTTGACTCCCATATCCCTAAGAGTTCTGTATACATTGACAATTATTGATGACTATCTTTGTCTATAACCTTCTAACCCATATGTTTTCCTACATCATTCTCCTTTCTCAGCTCACTACCTTTACATCTTGCCTTACCCACAAACTTGTGGACCTTCGGATGAGAATGTGTTTGACTTGAAGAGTTGTTAGGTATTAGAATGAATTCCCCAAAGAGGAGATAAGCATCACAGTGTAATCTGGTGGGAAAGCAAGAAATTCTGTTACTCTAAGCACAAATGTCAGCATTTTCATGTCTCTTTACCCTTTGTTAATTGCAAAATAAACAGATCTCCAGCTGTGGATGATCTATATAGATGATATTTGTATCTCCAACAGGAAGATTATGTCTATACTTTCTATTTGAAGACCATAGACCATGAGTAATTAATCCTAAACAAACCAAGTAAATGTGTTGTTAGTATTCTTTTTTTTATAAGAACAATTGAGAAGCTAAAGTCAGATCATTGGAGGATATCTATGGTGGCAAAGGGACCAAAAATATACTCTATAAGAAAAAAAGTGAGAGACTTTGGAATCTTTAACCTGGAAGAGAATTGGGTTCCATGTATGATAGCTAGCTTTCCAATATTTGAAGAACTATAATGTGGAATAGAGATTAGACTTGTTCCATTTGTAACCAGAGAATTAAAGGAAAATTTAAAGGACATATTAGTAGCAGTTGTAGGGGGGGTGACAGATTTCTACTCTTAGGGAATAACTTTCTAACAATTAGAGCTGTCCAAAAATCAGTTGAGTTAAGGAGATTGAGAATTCCCCATTGCTAAATTAGGTAAATGGAGCCTGAACAATCACTTGTTGGGGATGTTACACAGGAAATTTCTGTGTGGGGGTACAGGGGTGACAGACTAGATATGCAGCTTTGGGTAGACCTTTATATAGTCATCATTTATCAAATGATTTTCCTCAGATGAACTGTCTGCTGCCAGTTAAGAAGGTTTAGTTGGAGTGGGCATTCCCTGTAAAAATGTCATATTTAATGGAGCCTTAGAGATCTCTCATAGTGATAGAGATTGAATCTGTATAAGGAACTTCTGTTGGATAAATTCCATATACAATATAGTTATATATATATTCTATATTTTTGATAGTGCTGATAGCTTTTGAGAGATAGTACTGATGGTTTTTGAGAGATGTCTAGAACATCTAGAACAAAGTGATTTGTTCAGAACCAGTGTGAATCAGACTTGAGACTTGAATCCAGGTCTTCCTGGTTCTGAAGTTGATTGATTACATTTGGATCTATACATTACATTATACAATATATTATACATTTGGATCTATACATTACAGTATACAATACATTATATAACTATACAATGTATTACAATCAGAACCATATGAGTCAGACAAGAGACTTTAACCCAGGTCTTCCTAGTTCTGAAGTTAACTTTCCACCATTCCATTTTGCTTTTTCTGATTCTTAAGATCACAGATTTTTGATTATATTAAATGATTAGAATTTCTAATTTGTAATTAGAAAGCTACTGGAATAGTTTCCACATGGTGACTTAAGGGGCTGGTTTACATAGAATCAGAGAAACTTCGAGTTAACAGATACCCCATAACCCATTTTATCTAATTTATTCGAAACAAAAACCCCCGTTATGACAAATTGTCATCCATTTTGTTTTTTATTTGAAGCCCTCTAGTGGGGAAGAACCCATCAACTCTTAAACTGCCATACTCCACTTTTTTTTAGCTTTATTAGTTAGGGAATTTTTCCTTAAATAAAACTAAAATCTAACTCTTTTCAACTTTTGAACTTAATTCTGTACTCTGGGGCTAAACCTAACCACTCTTTCATAGGATAGCATTTCAGATATTTGAAGTAAATTCTTGTGATTGCCTCTCACACCCCTACACCTTCTTCCGAGACTTCTGTAGGGTAAACATTTCTAGTTCCTTCACTGAATCCTTAATAGGTCAAAAAAAATTAGCTTCCCCATACTCTTCCATAAGTGTTAATCCTTAACTATTCCTCTTTTTTTTTTCTTTGACCTTTTCTGGATAATGTTTTACATGAGGGTACCTATGGATCTGCTATTTTAAGGACAGCTGCTTCCTTAGATGGTCCAGCTCCATCCTCTTCTGGAAGAGCCTCTATCTGTAGGTCACTTTCTTCCAGTGTCTCTTGCTGGAGCACCTGGGGAAATCTGAAGGGTACAGCCATGGTTCATCTGGGTCATGAAATCACCAAACTCTCCCCAACTCAGAGTAGTAAGAAAGGCTCAGACTTTAATTCACAGGTTGCACAAAAGGTTTACAAGTTACTACAAAATGTTCACAAGCTACTGTAAACAGGTCACTAGCTGTGTTCTTTGGAGAAACAGCTAGATAATAAGTCTTACTACTGCTGTCAGCTAAAGGGAAAGGGAGATTATAGGACAGGTGTTTAGCTGAAGTGGAGGGAAAGAAGGGCTAAAGTGAAGGTAGGAAACCATTGATCCCCAATGAGAGAATGTAGTCTCATAGTAATCAAGTTTAGGTACTTTAACAAGTCAAAGAGGGTTGAGTTTCTAAGGATTAATAAGGTTAAGCAAAAAGAGATAATTACAAGCTGGGAAGGAAGGTGAGTTTCTAAGAAGGTAGTGGAGTTAAACAAAAAAAGAGACAGGGAGAATAGCAAAGAGGATGGTCAAGTAAAGAAAGGGAAAGGGAAAGGAAACAGCCATGAGATAGTGACTGACTTATATCAACATAGATCCAACCACATGGAGCTGAGATCACATGGATCTAGCCTGGAGAAGGAAAGGGGAAAAGAAATTGGCTAGCAGCTACCCAACTGAGTCTCATAGGGGAAAAAAGGGCAAATTGGGGCAGAAGCTTTCTTAAATACTGTTCACTGGTGGATAGAATACATATTTAAGGAGTTGCAGAGTCTAGGGTAAAGGTTCCAAGGGCTGGTCTTAATTAACACCTGGTCTTAAGGTACCATTTTCCTGCACATGGATGGTGACTACTGTGCTTACCCCCAGGGAGTGACCTGCGATCAGACATGTGGCCACCCAGCAAGTTTAGACATAGGTATATTCATATATAGGGGGGTTTCTAAAAGTCACTTTAACAGTACAGGAATATAAAAGGATTTGTTTTTTTTCTTAAAAGGAATGGTGTTATCCTTAATTTCCTGGAAAGGAGAGATGTTCTCTTTGAATCTCTTTATCTTCTTTTCTAAGAGGGAGTCTAGATTCCTTCTTGAACATAGATAACAATTACTTGTCCTTGAAAAGGAAATAAAATCATATATCCCATTGGGGGTCATTGAAAAAATTCTTCCTGTTTTCTTTACTTTCTGGTATCAAGATCCTCAGTTCTTTGCCTTTCTTGCTAGTATCTCTTATGAAAAATTTTCTTGGAATTCCTTAGTAGCCATAACCAACTTCCTTTCCCTTACTTCACCAACTTCTTTCTCTTTCCTATCCTTCAGCTCAATTCTGAGTCCTTCTCTTTTTCATGTTTCCTCCTTTTTTTTTCCTTTTTCTTTCCTTCAGGTCCTCCAAAATTTCTCTTTTCCAGGCTCAATATCTTTTGGGGCTTTGATTTAAAAAAAAATAACCTTACTTATTGTCTTTGATTAAACTACTGATATAGTAGAAGAGGTAACCCTGGCCCAACTTCATAGTGATTTCTTAAACTATAGACACAAAAAAGAATATCAAGTCTTATACTGTGTCTTATCATAGGATTATATCTTACAATTTGTCTTATCTTGAATATTTTGCTTATTCTCTTTTGAAGCATCTCCCAAGATATTGGATAATATTTTATTCTGAGCCAGAATGACAGCTGGCTCTGACTGCTCTTTTGAAGGGCCTAAACAAGGAAAGCTACTTATTATTTTTATTAATACCTCATCATGGGACAACATCCATTTTTTTCCAAAGAGTGCTGGACATCCCTCCTTAACAAATTGTGGAAAATCTGTTTGAAAAATGTGTGCTATGATTGTTCAGAAGCTGATTATGCTAAAATGAGACCAATCCTCTGAAAGTCCATGAATTTATTAATCTTTAATTAGTAATGATTACTAATGGTTAGGAATGCTATAGTGAAGAAGAATAAGCAAATATTGAGCTTTAAATACACGATTGGATTTGCCATATACTTGACTTTTAATCACTTTACTTTTGAAGATAGTTTTGTTTGTTTCATCTGATGGCTTTCAGACAGGCTGACCTCATGGATCTCTTACCTTCAGTGTATGAGTTTACTTTAGCAGCACCATCAAAACAATCATATCATCCCACTTAAGGTTTGGTCAGCAGCTCTTCATTAATGGAGGGGAAGCTTATTTACATTCAATTCAGCAAACATTTATTAACCACTACTCTCTACAAATAATTGGACTGATTGCTGTGGACATTAAGATGGAACTCGATGCATGAGGATTTAGTTCTAGATAGAGTCCCTGAAATATATAATTGGAAAAGGGAGTGGAGTAGTCATTTAGCAAAAGTTAAGAGTTGGACAGCCTGGAGTTCAGTTTCTAAAGACCTAAAGGAAGATCTCCTCTCAGTTGATTAGATCTTTTGTAATGAATTTTGTAATGGATCAGATTCACATTAGGAGGGGAAGATATGTATGATTCGTGAAGTATTGGAGGAAATACCACATTGATTGAGTTTGGGGTACCTGGGGTACATGAAGCATAAGAATGCTTTCTTCTTCTTCCCCATTCAGTGACACATGGCAGGTGAGGCAGAAATGAGCCTTACCTTTGATTATGAAGGGTTGAATACATATAATAAGCTCATGTACCTCTTCATCATCCTTTGAGGTTGCTTGAAAAATTAGTCCTCCTGTGGTATGAGTAAATTGGCTAATGGTAATGATAATGAAACTGATACTATTTGCTATTTAGTCATTATTTTTAGTCACTTCTGAAGATACTGTGATTTTATCAGTTTAGATATTTCTTTCACCAATGTAAAAATACAACTGTTCCATGACTTAGTAAATGACTTCATGAATTGTTAGAGTTAAAAAATAGTCATCATTTGCTGGATAATCTTCTGGTAACAAGCCTCTTTGAATTTAACTAGGAAAATCCTTATTGAGAGATTCAAATTTATAACTGAACCCCTACTAAAAGCCTTTCTAGGAGACATGCCAGAGCTTGTCCTCTAATGCCATACTGGATTTTATTTTGTTTTATTTTTGTCCGGACCTGTGAATTTCTCAGTGCAGGCAGTTCCCTGGATGGAAACTCACTTTACCATTGTAGATTAACAATTTATCTATAATTTACAGTCTTAGGGGACAACTAGGTGGCCCAGAGGATAGAGTACCAGACCTGGATCCAGGAAAACTCATCTTCCTGGGTTCAGATCTGACCTCAGAGACTTTCTACCTATGTGAGCCTGAGCAAATCACATTACCCTGTTTGCTCCAGTTTCCTCATCTGTAAAATAACCTGAAGAAGGAAATGGTTAAACCACTCTAGTATCTTTGCCAAAAAATCTCTATATGACTGAAAAATGACTGAACAATCTATAGCCTTAGAAAGTTTAATAGAACACTGAAAGATTAAATGATTTGTCATTGGTTCAAACATAATTTGTCAGCCATGGCTGGTTTGTGTTATGGGTAGGACTTGAGCACAGATCATCTTGGCTCCTTAAAATGGTCCTCATTCTACTCTGCCATGATGCCTCTAATCTTGTATTGCCTAAGATCTATTATATGAGATCAGACTATGATTATAGTAGAGAATTTGGGATATCATCAGTAGAACATTGTTGGATAGTATTTAGAGTCATTCTTGGGCTGGTGGCTTCAAGTTTGTTGAGTATAAAGTTCCCATAAGAACCTCTTCCCTGGGCTCATACCCTTAGCTACATGTAGGCACTTCAATGTATGACTAAGACACACAGGGTAACAGGGAAAGAGTGAGTCTAGAACAATTCTAGAACAATTTTTTTAAGGCAATGTGGCTTGCCCAAAGTCACAGAGCTAGGCATTTACTAAGTGTCTGAGACCAGATTTGAACTCAGGTCCTCCTGACTATAGGGCCTGTGCTCCATCCACTGTATCATCTAGCTGCCCTACTTCTAGAATAATTTAAAGTGTTTTTCCGACTAAAGATAAATCAGCAAGGTTACCATTCATATGAAACTCCATTAGGTTATTGTTAGTGTCAGTTCTCTTTATAACTTGACTATTTAATGTTGAAGCTACATTGCTGTCAATATTTTGTTTTATAATTGGATTTAATGGAATTAATGGTTAGCATTTGTGTTATTTAGATTAATATAGTAGATAATAGACCATGGAGCTTTAGAATCAGCAGGAACCAGAAATATCATCTATTGCAATTTCCTCATTCCTCATGTGAGAAAGCAGAGTCTCTGACAATGTTCTTGAGCTGTATTACAGATCATGACCAAAGTCAAGTATTGTTTGTTTCCAATTTTCAAAGAATGCATATCCTGGCTCTGAAAAACTATGGGACAAAAGTTCTTAATTTTTTTAGAGTCATAAACTCCTTTGGTAGTCTGGTGAAATGTATGTAACCCTTCTTAGAGGATTTTTAAATAAATAGCATTATAAAGGAAACCAATTATATTGAAACATCATTATCAAAATATTTTAAAAACAAGTTTGTGAGGCACACATTAAGATCTCCTGTTATAGGAGTAACTAAAACTAGTTAATATTTTGAGAGGCTTTGGTCCAGGCCTACGATTTCACAGTGTGGGAATTTCCTTCTGTCTCTGTAAATCTACAACTCCTTTGTGACTCAAAATCTTTATACAGTTGCTTGGAATACCAAGAGGCTAAGCCCAGAGTCACAAAGAGAGTATTTGTTAAGTTGAGGCTTAAGCTTGTCTTCATCTATAGTTCCTTGCTACCTGATGTTTCCATGGCATGTTTGCCTATCTATCTATCTATCTATCTATCTATCTATCTATCTATCTATCTATCTATCTATTTTCCAATTACATGCAAAGATAATTTTCAGCATTTAACCTTTTTCAAGCTTTGGAATGCCACATTTTTCTACCACCTTCCCTTCCTTCCTCTCTCCTCAAGGCAGTGAGCAATCTGATAAAAGTTGTACATCTAAAATTGTGTTTAACATATTTTTTTTATTAGTCAAGCATGAAAGAAGAACTAGAACAAAGGGAGGGAAAAAAGGAAAATATAAAAGAAGTTTTTAAAAGTGAGTGAATCAATACATTTTGAGTGAATTATATGTGTTTAAGGATTGTTCCAGCTAGTTTCAACTTAACTTAGCTGAAGGGCAGTCATCAGAATTTTATTTCCATTGGTCTTCGCGTTCAGTGGCACCAACTTTGACAGGGAGGGACAAGCAGCACATTCTGAGACAAGTTACTCCTCAACATAGACAGAGAAAGGGACCCTGAATTTGGTATCAGAGGGATTCCTTGCCAATTCTAGCTCTGCCACAAAGTATGTCTATGATCTTGGACAAATCACTTAGCTTTCTCTAGGGTCTGTAAAATTAGGCAGTTGGATGACCTCTGAAATCTCTTCTGGTCATGAATGGATAATTCTGTGATTCTCTCTTTAATCTGATATGGGAACTTCCTTTGTGAATGTATTTATCTCAGCAGAGCTGAATTAGAAGCTTCCAGAAGTTTTGAAAAGTACTGCCAGCAAATAAATGTTGCTTATTAGCTCATATTTATATGACATTTTGTGACTTATTAAAACACTTCTCTCATTGCTCTACTGTGGAGTAGAGAGTACAAATATGCTTACCCTGACTTTACAGGTAAAGATCAGAAACTTGAAATGACCTGCCCACTTTCTTATAGCTAATATGTATCAGAGACAGGACACTCAACATTAGAACTTTCCTCCCCAAATTCAGGGATTTCTTTATGGCACGTTGTCTTTTGAGATCTGGAAAAAATATTATACATATAGGAATTCCTAAATATCGATCACACCTTATTTATGAATCTTTCCTTGATCATCTTAAGATGGAAATAACTTAGAAGCTTTCCTACCTCTGAAATAAAATAAGGGAGGAGGAGGAGAAAGAGTACACATTTACATATATATATATATACATATATACATATACATATATATATATATATATCAATAACCTCTGTGACAGTTACATAAATTCTTTACAAATATTATCTCATTTGATCCTCACACCTACCCATGAGGTAGTTGTTATTTATATTCAGTTGTTGAAACTGAAGTAGGAAGAGGTTAATTGACTTGCCCAACATCACAGAATAAGTATCTGCAGTTAGATTTGAACTCAGATCTTTCTGGCTTCATGCCTAGCACCTTGTCCACTATGTCACACAGTTTTCTGAAAAACTTTTATTTTGTATGGTAAACCATACAGCTAAAATTTTGAATTGGGTACTAACTCTTTAAATTCTTAGGACTTCACCTTGGCATTCTTTTTGCTTATACCAGTCCTCCTAAATTTTTTCTCCTCACATATTTATCTTAGGCAGAAAATACTAAATTGAACTTTACCTTTTTATGAATCAGGATCATTATGAAATCAGTTATCATCATAGAATGAGTTGTAGCTATAGATGCAAATGCAGGTGGTGAAGGGGACATTGATCTGAAAGAATACCGACCCTAGAAATGACCCTGGTGTTTGATTTCTTGAAACCTTCCTGGTACATGTTGGATTTTGTTCATTTTCCCATTTCTCACAAAGAAAGAAGTGGAACACTATTACCTGGTTGCCTTTCATCAACATTAATTACTGAGTCAGACTGGAGACTTTCTCCCAAGTGATTTTTCCTTCTCTCTCTCTCTCTCTCAAAAATGCATATTATCTTCAAATGCGTCACCATCATCATCATCCAAAATAGTGTCTTTGATTCCTGCATTACTAATGTGATGGACTATCAGGCATGTTCTTTTCAGATTATACTACTTCTCTCTTATATTCTTTTCCAGTATGAAAGAATAGCTCCCTTTACCACATCAAAAATACAAGCTAGAATTCTTGGCAGTTTAGGGTGGGGGCAACCATATGAAAAGTACTATGGTACCCCAAACCTTCCTTTTTTTCCTTAAAAGACAGAAATGTGCAGCTTAAAGATAGCACAGTTTATATAGGCCCTCCTTTTAATGTTTGACGTTTAAAACAATTCCATTAACTGGCAGCATTTAAAATTGCCTCCTTAATTTTGGATTGAAACCTGTGCGATGGATTAACTTTTGCACAATATCTTTTCTTTTTATTCAGAGCAACATCCTAGGCCACAGGTTGATTTATTAAGATAGCACTGATGAGGGAAATAGGAAGATGGCAAATATATTCCCAGTTGTTCTCCAAGTTCCCTTGGGGCAGGCTTTATAATTGTCTAGCAATAGAATAGTTCTGTTTTCATCTGGTAAGCCTGTGGGTCTAAAATGACGTTTCTATAGAGATACCTTATGTACTTCTAAGTACAAGACTGAGGTGCTATTTCCCAATATACTCCTAAATACATGGAAAATTTTGAGACTTAGTTGTCATCACTCATCACTGATGGCTATTCTTTGCAGATGGAGTGTCTATTGCCCAATATTCACAGTCACTATTGATCAATATCTTCTCCTTTTTTTTCCTTTTGCTATGAAAAGGCTGTCATTTTCAGCTTTAATTTTTTAATAGGCATTGCCCCTCAGTTGTAGTCTGTCTTTCTGCTGGTGAACCAGTTTCAACAGGTGTCTCTTTGGGTTGTCTTGGTTGTATTCATGTTTCCATGTACATAGAGGTGTCTCTTTTATTTCAAAAAGGGAAGTTATTACTGAAGACTGTCTGGATAGCTGAAGTTTTGTTAAACCATTATTAAGATAATTGCCTTGTATTCTAGTCATTTGCAAGCTTCTCTTATCTCTCCTACAAAATTATAAACTCTAACCTGGCAGGGGTTAGGTCTTCATTCATATTCCCAGTATTCAACATATATATTTGTTGACTAATGATCAATAATTGTGACAGCTGTGCTGGGAGGCATTAACTTTCATATATCTTGCTTTTTAGGAAAGAAGGTTGTTTTGGCTTTTTCTTTGCCAGAATCACTATGCACTCTTTGTTAAAAAACCAAGCACAAAATCACAGGGAACAATTGTTTCTTGAAGCACAGCAGGGAGGGAGCCTGCTTATCTCTGAGCTTCCTTTCACTGTTGTTTTTTTTCATGCTACCCCTGCAGAACTCTCTTGCAACAGTTACAGAGACTCCAGTCTATGGTTGTCGGCAAGGTTTCCCGTTCCTGCAAAGCAGCCAGCACTCAGACAGGCACTTGTCTCATGGTGAGTCCCAAGGGGTAGAGGTTTTAAAAAAATAAAGTCATAGAAACTCTCTTCCTCTAATTCTTACTGTCTTTATTTTCTCCAAGTACACTGTCTTAATCCTAAAGGGATAGAGGAGTGGGAAAGCCATACTCAAGGATGTCACTGTTTCTGTGTGTTTAATTGCCTGATCTTTGACCTTGAGTCTTGTTAACATGAAGGTCTTGCTATAAGATGAGTTTCTCTTGTTTCCTTCTCCATGCATAAAATGTACTCTGTAGAATTTCTGCCTAGAAGTTTATAATTTTAAACTCTGAATGTTTTCTTTCTTGTCCAGGTTGTTGTATTATGTTTTGCTGTTGCATTTGGCAGTTTCTCTCAGAGCTATGGGTCCTATCCCTCTGCTACCAAGATGGTGCTTCCAAGCCAACATTCTACTCCAGAATCATACACAGCCTCTGTTGGTAAGGGAATATATTCCATCACTGCCTATCAGTATCTTCTCTTTTTGTCTCTCCTATTTTTCCTTTTCTGTTTTTCCTTTTCTGTTTTTCCTTTCCTTTTCTTCTGAAAGGGCATCCTAAAACAAATCCTTAACTCTCCTTTCTGAGCTATGATATGGATTTTCTGACCCACTGAGGACCTTTGCTCTTCTTCATGACATTTGGGAGAGGAATCTTCACCTGAAATGGTCCTTAAATAAATAGCCCCCCCCCGCCACTGAAGAAGAGATTCTTAAAATTTGAGTCCAATAACATGAGGGGTGCTTTCATGACTTATGTTGGGATTCTGAGGCTATAAAGAGTCTAGGTATTGGGTACCAGATGGAGAAATTATTTGTGATGGGAAGGGAGAAGGAACAGTGGCACAGGAATATAGATAATGTGAAGAAGCATGATTAGATAAAAAAAAATCTCTTATATGAAGACCAAAGATGCAATATGGTAGAAGTAACAACTATTGGAGAATGAGATTTTCTATTGAGTGGAAAAATTGTTTCTATTTTAAGTAACAAATCAAGGACTAAGTAAAATACCTAACCAAATCCATCAGAAAATGTATTCTCTTGTGCCTCTTCAATTTCTACTTGCATATGACAGATCTTAAGGCAATTTACATTGAAAGGAAGAGTTCCAAGGGGCAGAGTGGTTTTTCCAAACTTTCCTTATTCCTACTTTCCTAATTTTGGCATTCTATTTACCTCTTCCAATCCCCTCCCCTCCCCAGTTGTTCCTCCAATTAGAAACTGAATAGAAGTGAAAAATCAAAAGACTAATTTATTTTGTAAAATATAAAGTCCAGGACTTAAGAAATTTCCTGGTATGACTATATTGTAAACACTAGAATGACCAAAATTTAAGAATATACCAAAAGACCAAGATTCATCAGTTGATACAATGCCTTTTTTAAATACATAAGGCAAAGAAATTAGAATTAATTCAAATTAAAATTGTAATATTTTTACATCAGCTGGTGAGACTGAACTATTAGTATTAAGTAGTGACACCTACTGGTAAAATGTGATATTCTAATCCAGCTATGTTAACCATTATAGCCATTAAAAATTAAAGAGAAAATAAAAATGCTTATAATTGCAGATGTGAAGTTAGAAGACTGGAGATAGGAAAATTGTATTTATTGTCAAAGAGGGGATCTTAACTTCAAGGAAAGTACTTTTAAGTTCTAAAAGTGATCCAAGCAAAAGTGTTGCTCTTGCACCATAATGACAAAATTACCACAGGAAAGAGCAGGAGCTTAGCAACACATTTTAAGTGGTCTGTTGGGAAATTCCCACATTTCTGCATCCGCCCACTAACCACAGGAATATAGCTACAAATTATAAGGAACATTAACAAGAAAAATCAGATGTACATTAGGGAAATATTGTTATTCAATTAAAAGTGATGGATGCTTGAACTGTGACTTATAACCTTAGCTTGGAGAATGGAGATGGCCATAGTAACTCTCTTATTGTCTTTAAGCCCCATTTTCCTCATTGAAACATAGATTGGAGGTACCCTGGTTTTATCAAGTTTGAGCTTCCCCGAATCCTTGACTATTCACTACCATTTGCATATTGCTCCCCAAAAATGAGAATCAGGTGGTAAGTTGAGAGGGTGGATGTATAATGTCAAAATATTAAGGGTGACAACACCCTATGTTGATGTGCTTTTGTAGCTGTCATTTCAGTATAGTATCATTTTTAAATGTAGAAAGCATGGAAATCATCATGGAAACTAAGCCTCAGTTCTATGCTCTCTCAAATATTTAGCATGTCGGGGTCTATCTTGAATAGTGATGGAAGTTATCTGAAGGAAGTGAAAGCATGCAGCTTCCTAAACTCTACTGTTTGTGGAGACCTGCCTTTTAAGACCAACCTTGACTATGGTGTACGTGATCGCTCCTTACCTCTGTTCCCTTATTCTGTACTTAGTGAGATCCAGGAGTCTGCTGATATATGAAGAACCCCCTCCATTGGAGGAGTCTCAGACCCCAGGGTTACCTGGGGATCGAGGGGATATCGAGGACAGAGAAAGAGGCCCCCCAATCCTTGGAATGTCCATCTTGGAACCAAGACCCAAGTCTGAAGAAGTTGATGTTGCTCAGTTCAGGATATCAAATGAGACAAGGTTAGAGAAGTCAGTGCTGTTGGAACTTGGGCAGCACAGGTGAGTGGAAAGGAAACATGTTTATTTTCTTCTGCTTTGGGGTTTGCAAGAACATCAATTGGAACCTAGCTGGAGACATATTTTTGTGACCTCTGATGACCATGTGAGTTTAGTCTAGTCCTTTTGCTGCTATCATTGACTACTAATGGATTATGATTGCCCTAAACTCCATTCCTGCTCAATGATATCAGAAAAGGAGTAGTGGGATCTCTGCTGCCTATCAGCTACTGTTCTGAGTTGGAAATCGGAGCAAGGATTGCAATGAGACCTACACATTAGTAGCTACTTAAGTAACAGTAGGGAACTGGAACATGGAGAACTCAGCTGCCCACATACCCAGCATATGTCAACCTCCAGTTTAAGAAATTTTAGGGTGTTTTTTTTTTAAAACCTCGAGGTTGACTTTTTCATATGACATAATATTGAAATTTGGTTTGGTCTAAACTGAAGTTTACCTTTTTTGCTGTCTGTGAAAAGAAAGCAAATGAATGCTATGGAATTTGCTATTTTCATGACTCATGTGCTCATTAAAACAACTCTTCCAAGACCCTATGACTTATTGGTGGTTTTTAAAGCAATTAATACAAGTTACAATAATAATCAAAAAGACTATATGAAAAACTTTCATTACTCTAGGCAAGTTACTATGGCAGATATTGAGAAAATAAGAAGTGTATGTGAAATGAAATGAGAAATGAGAAAAATAGAGAGAAAAGAAGAGAGGAGAAGAGAAAAGAGGCAGGGAGGAAAGGGAGAAGAAGGGAAGAAGGGGGAGAGACAGAGAAAAGCAGACAATTGGAAGGAGAGAGAAGAGAGAATATTTACACAGAGGGTCTCAAGTTCATGCTCCTTGGCTAGCCCAAAGGGTTGTTGTGAGTAGGATAGTGGAAAGAGTATTCATTGGATTTTAGAATCAAAGGACCTTCATTCAAATCACACTTTTGCCAGTTATTAGCCATGTGAACATGTACTACTATTTTACTCTGTAATGAAAATTACATGAATTCAGATTTATAGGTTTCATAAGCACTTTTATAGGCACATTATTTATAGGTCCTCACAAGAGCCCTGTGGGATTTTATTCCCATTATACAGATGAAAAAATTGTAACTGAGAGATTTTATGGATATTCCTAAGGTTACATAGCCACTTGTAAGTTTGAGACTTTTCCTACTACTCACTATTGTCCCATTCATCCACTTATCCACTCCCTCCATCTATCTTCTCTCCCACTTAAGTGATCTTCACTTAAGAGTTTGAATCTGAGTACATTTCTTACATATCTGCCTCAGAAACTTACTAGTTTTGTAAGCTTGGACATTTGATCTGGAGTTGATTATAGAGATGACCCAAGGCCACTCGTCCAACCCTTTCATTTCACAGATGTGGAAATTAAGGCACAGAAGTTGAGTCTTGTCCAAACTTACACAGATAGTAAGTTTCTGAGGCAGTATTTGAATCTAAATCTTCCTGACTTTTAAACCCACAACTGTCTCCATTGCACCATGATGCCTAGACTGGTAGGAGGGAAAATGTCTGAGTTAAGTGGCAAAAACTAGATGGTCAAACCTTGAGTAACAGTGGTTGGGGAGGGTGCTATAGCTATGGACTAATATATGTTCTTCCTCCTTTACAGGGTCAGCTCCAAACTGGAGGCAAACAAAACCCTCAAAGTCATTGAAATTGACAGAAGGGTCAATGCTACTTTTTAAAGAGCTTCGTCATCTCCTCTTCTTCCTCACCTTGTCCTTCACTCCCATTACCTTTTTCATGAAACAGAACTCACCCAACCTTAATCAAAGCACAGCAGAGTATTAGTTTGGCTTGAGCAGGAACTTCATTAGATATACTGAGGGATCTTGATCTCCTCAGATGTCATTCCTTTTTTTTCCCTCCTGTATTTCTTTTTCTCTCATTGTCACAGAAAATTATTTTAGCATTAGGGTCAGGGAGTAGGTCGTAGACTTTTTTTCCAACAATTGTGCCAAGAACTTGTTTCCTAGCCCTCTGCATGGTGGCAAGATAAATGCTAGAGGAAGAGATGAACCTCTTTGAGGAGGGTCCCCAGTCTCAGCAAAGAGAATCCCAGAAGCCTCTTTTTGGGAAGTGGCTGATCTAGCTGGCCTATCCAGGTGTTTAGCCTTGGGGTGGGGTGGGGTGAGAGAGCAAACTGAGGTCACCTGGATGAAGCCTCTTACAATTCTTAAGAGACCTGTCAGGAAAACACATCTATGTTAAAATTTCTAACCTACTCTCTTTATGCTTTCACAATTTGGGTTCCCTTTTACCATCATCCTCTTCATAAGACTTCAGGTATAATACCTGAGGGAATGAAGCTTTCCTACTCCGGTCCTCCTTGTCTGTTCTTGTTGTTTGTAGTTCTTCCTTCCCCTTCCCCCTCTATCCATATACCCAGAGTTCTACCTCCCGAACTTCTCCTTGTTGTAAATAGTATTTATTAGCTTTCTGAGGCTTCCCTCTGGCAGCCAAACTGAAGAGATTGGATTCCTCCCCCTCAGCTTAGCCAGAGACTTGAATTGAGTTTTGGCATTGAGAGGGTGTGGGAGGCTCTGAATCCTGCCCCTTCCCTACCCTTCCTTCTACCCCCCACTTCCCAGCCCCAGTTTTACTTTTTATTTTAACTTTTTTTTTTAACCTTAAGCCTAAAAGAAAATTACAGGTCGAGAGTAGCCCCATAGGCAATGTCACTTCTAGACACCAAACACCAAACTCTGCCTTTCTAGGCAGACTCACCTGGGTTCTTGTGATGCAAGTACAGGGCTCCTTCCCTGCTTCTTTATGATGAAAGTCTAAAGTCCTGTCTCTGGGTCCGGGGACTTATAACTATTATTGCCCCTCTGGACCCTTTTCTTTAATTTTTCTAGAGCTTTCTGCTCCATTGACTCTACCTGTACAACAAGGAATACTTTGAGGAATTCCTTGTACTGTAGGGTAGATAACTTTGGCACCTACATACTTGTTTATTTGTTTTTTTCTTGGAGCCTTTGGCTTATCCAAAGAGATCTAACTTAATTGACCTTTGTGCCTTATTTTTAATGATTCAAGATAAACTTTTTATAAAAGACAAAATATTCTGCCCTTTCTCATATGAATAGGCAGTAGAAATTGCCTTTTTAATTGTGTATTGTAGAAAACTCTCCTTAACTTTTTCCCCTAGCTTGTAAAAAATTTTTGTAGGAAAAATATTTTCATTTTATATTTACATCTATAAGCGCTCTTTTTCTGCTTCTTTTGTTCCATCTGTCCATTCTGTTATTGTATGCTCCACTTAAGAGGGATTCTCAAAATGATCCAATAAGAGGTAGCAGGATTTGGCATCATTAACATTCCCTATCTTATCTTGTAAATGGATTCCTGTTTTGTCTGTTCTGATCCATTTGGGGATCATAGATGTTCTTCCTCTGTCCTCATTCTATTGCATATATCCTAAATTTCTCCTTTCTAGTCTTATACCAAATGTTTGATCCTAGATCTTAGGAATTATAGATTGTTAGACCAGAACAGGTCCTTCAAAATTATCCCCCTGGGCCCTAGGTAGTGTTGGTAGGTGTTGGAGGGGTAGAAGAAAAGTTATTTCTTATTCTCTCTACTCCTTGAATTTTGAATGAATATATGGCATTTAAGAACCTGGGAGTGATCTTGGTAATCATCTGATCCCTCTAATTTTTACAGATAAAGAAATTGAGGCAAAGTGAACTAACAAAGCCACACATGGAAGAGCTGGGATTAGAACTTATGTTTCTTGGCTCTGGTCTAACATTTTCTATGCCGTACTACTTATTTGGGTGATGGAGTTAAACAGGGTGAGGTACAAGTGATTTTAAAGGAGAGGTTCTCATTTTTGAAGGAACGAAGTGAGAGGACAACCCAGTGCAATGATCTCCATCGTTCCTTTGCCATCTTGTATGTCAGTGATCACTAGTTGTGACTAACAGTGGAAGACTCATGACTGTGCAAAAAGAAGCACATTTTCAGTGAAGATTGGCTTTAAGGAATTCCCCTTTCCTCTGTTTTAACTCCACCACACTCCTTTCCCTCATTTATCAGTGATGGGAGAGCCAGAGTACAGTCTCGCCAACAGTAAATTGTGTGGCATTGTTCTTGCCAACAGAACATGCTTTGAGACTTAATCTGCTTCTGGGTGCTTTTGAGTGGCCTACTACCCAGTGATATCTGGAAAAGAGCCCTTGGCTTGGAGGCCAAAGACTGATGTACGAGTCCAGGCTCTGTCACTTAATAGATGTGGGATAATGGCAAGTTCTTTAATTTCTTTAAACCTTTGTTTCCTCATCTGTAAAATTCCTGCACTGCCTACCTCACAGGGTTGTTGTGAGGATCACAAGAGATAATGTATGTAAAGCGCTTTATAAACCTTTCAGTGTAATGTTGTAAATGTAATCTATTATTATTATTGTTGTTGTTGTTGTTGTTGTTATATTGAGTAGCTTAACAAGCATTCTATTTAGAGGCACTATGGAGGCACCGTAGAGGCATCACAGAAGATAAAGAAAGACCAGACCATGAAGAATGGATGTTTCAAGTTCCGCCTGGTCATTAGCTTCATCCAGAACCATCAGTGGTTTGCTTTATGTTAATTTTCCAGTAGTGTAGTCTATGTCCAAGATGCCTGCTTTGCCCTGATGATTTCAGCAGCTCCCAAGTATTGGCAGGAGTTGGAGCCTAGGGAGCTTAAGTGTTGATGAATCAGGATATTAGAGGAGCCATAAAATAAATAAATAAACTATATTTGTGGAAATCAAACATATGGCATGCATTAGCTTTAATTATGTTTTCAATATGTAAATAAGTTTTGTTTTGTTTTTCTCCCCCACCCCCTTATGAGTGATAGGATATCACACTGCAATTCTTGAGGCTCTTACCACATTGAAGCTTCTGGGTACCATAACCACACCTTCTGTTGTGTTCACCCCCCTCGCCCCATTCCTTTTCTCTGCCATGCTACTTCTACTCCCTCAACCCATTTCTTCTGCAAGCTGGAGTGATTTTAATAGAAACCATCCACATTTCCCAGGAATCAGTCCGTCTCTTCAGAACACTCTTGCATTTTTTTTTTTAGGAAAGGGAAACCATAAATAAGAGGCATCAATGCCATTTTAAAAGATTTTACATGGACCTTTTGGATTCTTAGTAATATTAGAAAACTTGCATTTCCTCCCCACTCAGATCCCATCTAATACCAAAAAGGTTGTGTGGGTTTGGTTGGTGTTGGCATTAGAGAGCTCCTCATTTATGCCAAGCATTTTCATTGGTAAAAGACTTACTTTTTTTTCCTTTCAAGGTGAAGAATTATAGATATCTTTGGCAGTCATTTTGGAAACTTTTCCCTTTAGGTATGTGCACAGTATTCCCTTACCACCTCTTTCCAACCTCCCACCCCCACCCTGCCCTAGTCCATTTAATTTGATTTCTGGTTGATGACTGTGAATTAATCCTTTGTTCCCCCAGAGTCCCTGCACTGAGGTTATTTCATTCTGACCTTGCATTTGCTGCCCAAGCCTCTTTTTAACTGGGATCTAGCTGTTTCTCTCCTTTATCTCTGCCCTCTCTTTCCTTAGGCCAAGTGCCCAAGAATCAATTCAGATACCCAACAAAGACAATCTCAGCTGTATGGCAAAAGCTGTGAAGGTGAAATGGTGTTTTGGTATAAGATGTAGAACTGTATTGGGAGTGCAATGGATTGAACTCAGGACTGCTTCACACACTGAGAGCAAATCACTTAACCCTATTTGCCTCAGTTTCCTCATCTGTAAAATAAACTGGAGAAGGAAATAGCAAACCATTCTAGTATTTTTGCCAAGAAAACTCCAGTTGAGGATCATGAAGAACCGGATGAACAACAACAAAAACCAACATGGCACTGTATGGGGTGGCAATCCTCTAGGACTAAGGAAAAGTCCATGACTGTTCCTACAAATTGTGTGTGTGTGGAGATAAGGATGGGTGACTTTCTGCATACAGTGAACTGACAGCCTCTAATATCATCCCTATCTATGAATCATGGTGTGTGAAATTAAGTTTCGGGAACTTATCTACAATAATCCTTTTATTCAAATAGGTCCCTGGGAAGTATAAACCAAGAAAAATAGTCCCTTTAGTAGTTCCACAGATTTGGGACTTTGGTTATTTGAGTACTCCAAACCTTAATAGATATTTCCACTTGTTAGGCACCCCCTAAATTCATCAGCTGGTGCCTAACTTTAGGAGCATTAATTTTTCAGTAGCTATAAATAAGACAGGTACCTAAGGGAAGAGATCCCAGGAATGTGGAGAGAGGCACTGCAATGGGAAATGGGATGATGCTCCCAAAAAAAACAAACTGCCTATTTCTAAGTTTTTTGAAGACCAGCTTTGAATAAACTTCCAAGGGAACATGAACAAATAACTTTAAGCTAAGAAGTTCCTGGCCTCAAAATACAAAGCAGCCTGGTAACTCCCATCTCCTGGCTTCACACAAACCCTTTTCTATCTTTCAAGACAAAAAACTTGCCTGGATTTGTCTTGGCCCTGACAGATCAGGACCTGCCCTGGTTTCATGTCAATTTCAGAAGTGACTTTTTTAAAAAAAGTTTTTTAATGATCATTTTTATTTTATTTTGCCCATTTGTTCAAGTTGTTTCTTGAAGATAAGCCTATAACAGGGACAATAAGGGGAAAATGGCACTATTTCGATCAGGTAAGTTCCCTGTTGACCCAATTGATCAGAAAAAACTAATATTAAGGGTGGCATGGCCTTACCACAGAATTTTTCTCTGTACCATATAGGGTAGATTATTTGCGGGTCAAATTCAAAATCTGACCTTTCCTTAAACACTCCCTTTATTGGTGAGTGGACCTGGCAACTAAGTATAGATCTTGAAATAGAACTGCCTTTCTATTGCCCATCCCCACCTCCACCAAACTGGTCATTTTACCTGAGTCCTACGATGACCACCTTGAGGCCAAAACCCTAGGGATGTTACTAATTCATTTCTCAATGATTAAAAAAACTGAGCAAGTCATATCTTTGCAATCTCAGTAATTCTGAATTCCAGCTGTCATTAAAACTCCATTCTCCAGTCCACTACTGCTTACTCTAATCCTTTAGTACCATCCCCTTCAACTTTTATGTCTCACTCTAAAGCTACCAAGCCCTTCCACTTTGCTTTCTAGAATGCCTGCTCTATAGGTAATAGCTTGCTTTCATCTTAAATCTTTTCATTTCCCATTCCTTCCATCTTCTGAAGCTTGTTGAGACTTGGTGATTCATTGTTCGAGGTGGAGGAATTGCAATACCCCTTGTTCCCTACTGTAATACTCCAAGGTTTTTGTCTACTGTAATCACTCAGTGTCCTCTCTTTTAAGGTTCACTCAATCCCTATCATCCAATCAAAATTCTTGTAGCTGTTTTTTTACAACTCTTTTTATCACTGAGTTCAGTGCCTAATTCATCATTTTACTCTCCTCTCAAATTCCTGTTCTTTTACAAGAGTAGTTCAACATACTGAGTGATATTCCTTCAAATATCCTAATCTTTCAGTTCATCAACTTATTCATTTCTCATAGCTTCTTTCATCACACCTCAGCTACATAACAGAAATGGCAATAGAAAGTGGTCAGTAGACAGATCATGAAGGATCACTCACAAATAGACCACTTTCCAAGATTATGTACTCTGAAGTTCTCTTTTTTTATCACAACTTATAATTCTCCTTCTTCCTTTGCCTTGTACCCCTAAACTCTATTCTTTGACTTCACCATGGCCTCCAAAGTTGATTCCTTAGTTCTCTCCAGGCCATGACCCCCTTTTCACCTTTTTTCATCCTTCAGTGAATCACTTTCACTCTACAGTCTCCTCTCGAATGCCCCTTTATTCTATGTCTGACCTTGTAATGCCAGGTCTTAAACTTGGGTTACTTACACCATCCCTCACTGCTGTTGCTTCCATTCATTTGCTGCCAAATGAAGCTGGAAAAAATTATGAAACCATGCTCATTGGATTTACTATAGATTTATGTTACATGATCTCAAATTGACCCTCACTATGACAAGACAATCTTTTCACACTTCCCTAATTAACTCACTATCACTCATGGGAACTTTTACCTACTTTTAAATTCCTCCTCAAACCTCAAATAACTCATCTCACTTGAGAACCTTCCTTCATATTTCACTGAAAAATTGAGGCCATTTGCTGGGAATGCTCTCTTCTTCCTTCCTCCTCATTTCATGTCTTTCAAGTGTCTTCTTTACCTCTTAATGTTTGCCAAAGAAAACCTTCCAAACTGTTGATAAGTGAAATACACAGAACCGGAAGAATATTATACACACTAACAATATAGGGTGATGATCAGCTATGATAGACTTTCAGCATTACAACAGTGCAATAATCAAAGACAATTCTAAAAGATTTATGATGGAAAATAACAACCATATCCAGAGAGGGAACTGTGGAGTTTAAATGCAGACCAAAGCTTACTATCCTCAATTTTTAAAAGTCATCTTATATTGTTTTTTTCTCTCTAATTTTTTCTTCCTTTTGGATTTGATTCTTCTTTCATGATTAATATGAAATTGTGTTTAGTATAATTACACATGTAGAGTATATATTAGCTTGTTTTTTGTCAGGGGGAGGGTAGGGAGGGAGGGAGAAAAATGTAAAATCAAAACCTTGCAAAAAATATGATGGATGAAAACCACTATTGCATGATGCTGGAAAAGCAAATAAAAATATTTAACTTGGAAAAAAAAAAAGAAAAAAGCAGACAAAAAAGAAAAAGAAAACCTTCCAATATGTACAAATGATCCCATTACAATTGATCTTCTCCAACATATTGTTCCCTTTATCTTTTACAATATCACTTGCCTTCAGTCTTTCTGTCTACTGACCACTTTCTATTGCCAAGCCCTTACTTGATTCAATCATCCCTGTTAGCTTTTATCAGATAGCCTCTTCTTCTTTTTGTTACTAAAGTTCTTGAGAAGGCCCTCAATAGTTGGTACTTCTTTTTTATTTTCTTTATAAACTGGATGAACTCTTATTCAATCAAAACTGCTTTTCCCAAAGTTCCCAATGATCTCTTGTCAGATCTAATGGCCTTTTCTCACTCTCTACTCTTCTTGACTCTCTGCATCCTTTGACTTTATTGATAACCCTTTTTTCCTTTATATTCTCTTCTTTTTAGTTATTGTGACATTACTCCATCCTGATTCTCTTCTTACTTATCTTAATATTTCCTGTCAGTCTCTTTTGCTGAATTTTTTTCCAGGTCACACAAATCCTGTGATTTGTCCTGGTCCCCTTTCCATTCTCCATCTGTATTATTTCAACTGGTAGTCTCATCAGCTCCCATAGATTCAATTATCATCACTAAAGTAGATACTTATTATAATCCACTTATATAGTCCTAACCTTTCTTCCATTTATAATTGCTTTTATTGGACATCTTGAACCACACCTGAACTCAATATCTTTCCCCTGAAATTCTTCTCTTTTTCTTAATTTCCTTATTACTACTGATAATGCCATTGTCCTTCAAGTCACCCAGGCTTGAAACCTAGATGGTCATTCCGAGTTCCTTACTCTTGCTCATCCTCCATGTCAAATTTTTGCCAAGTCCTATCAATATCTATTTTTGTATATGTTTCTTTCTCTGACCCACAACCACCCTTGTACAGATTTTCATCATGTAATGGCTAGACAATTTGCCTTAATCTTTTATATGATTCCCCTTCCTTAAATCTCTCCTCATTCCAGTTCATTTTCCACTCAGGTGTCAAACATCATCTTTGGAAAGTACAGTTGATATGACACTCTCACCTTTTATTCCCCTATTAAATTGCTCCCTATCCCCTACAGATATAAGATATACTGGCATTATATACATTATATACAGAATATAAGATACACTGACATTAAAATCCCTTCATAACTTGATTTCTACCTATCTGGTAAGTATAACTTTCTCAGTGATCCATTGACATTAATCTCCTTGCTATTCCCTGAATGAAACACTCCAACTCCCAGCTCTGTGCACTACTGCTTGCTGTCCCCCAAGCTTAGAAATCTTTTCTTCTTCATCTTAGGCTTTTGGCTTCCCTGTCTTCCTTCAATTTCTAACTAAAATGCCATCTTCTATAAGAAGTCTTTTCATTCCCCTTAAATGCTAGTCCCTTCTTTTGATTATCTCAAATTATACTGTAAATGGACAGTCATTTTCCTGTTATCTTCCACATTTGCTCCTTGAGGGCAGGGGCTGACTTTTACCTTTCTTTGTATTGCCAGTGCTTAGCACAGTGACTAGCAAATGGCGAATTCTTAATGATGTGGCTACTGTTTGTCCTTCATTTTCAAAGAGGACCAAAGACATAAGAAATGATAATCTTAACATACTTGTGAATTTTTTTAGTTGGACAAAGTCATCACTTCATGCTGTCTTCCTAGCCGCTGAAGTCTAGAGAAAGAACAAAAGTCAAGAAAACTGGTGATGGTTCAGGATACAGCAGAAAAGCCCTGATCAAGCTTTAAGTACTCCACAGCACCTGTTTCAGCTGCTTTCATGGCCATCAGAATAAATTGTTCTCTGCCTTTTCTGCTAGAGGATGTCTTCACATGTTTGGGGGAAGACAAGCCCCTAACTCACTGATGGGTTTCAGCCCTGTGGATTACTGTCAACCTAGGTTAGTCCTTCTGCCTAGATGGTTTATCTACAGCTGGGCATGCTACAGCTTTGTGAACCATTAATAGATACTTGTTGACTGAGTGGCTACTCTATTCTAATCACTAATCCATAGGAGACCTACCCAAAGCAGAACTCCTATTTGGGCTTCATGACATATTTGAACATTAAGAGTTTCAGGAAGCTGTTGTTTTGATGTTTCATTTTACAGGCCATAGAACACAGGAATAATGTTGTTTTTTTTTTTTGTCTCTGGGCATGATCATTTTTAAATGGGTAACCTACTTCATGTTTTTGCTTTTTTTAGGGTAAATACAACATTTGGTAGCTGAAAAATTAGGAGGTGCTGATTTTTTATGATTAAATTGTAAACTGTGTCATCATTTTTTAAATTGGGAAATTGGATATTCAAGGAAGTAAGGCAGAAGCATTTATTTAGAACCTACTATGGGTCAGACTCTGCTAAATACTTTATAAATATCTTATTTGGTCATTGCAGCAACTGAATGTGGAAGAAGCTATTATGATCTCTATTTTACAATTGAAGAAACTGAAATAAAATGAGGTTGAGGAACTTACCTAGGAACTTGTGGGTGTCTCAGGCTGGATTTTCACATAGGTGTTCCTGATGCTTTCATTCCTAGGTACCTAGTGTAGGAAATGCAAAGAGAGTGGGTCTGGAGTCAGAGCATTTGTCTCCAATCTCACCTCTTCCAGATACTATCTTTGTGACCCTAAGGAAATAATTTATCCTCTTCCTCTGGACCTCAGTTTCCTCATCCATAAAATGAGAGTGTTGGAGAAGATGAACTCTGAGATCTCTCCAGTGATGGAATCCACCTGGATAATACTATTCCCTCCAGGTGTAATTTTTTTCCCCCATTGCATTTTTTTTAAGGAGGCAATTAGGGTCAAGTGATTTGCCCAGGATCACACTGCTAGTAAGTCTTTGAGTATGGATTTGAACTCAGGTCCCTCTGACTCCAGGGCTCTTTCCACTACATTCCCTAATTGCCCCTACTCCAAATAATGTTTGCATTCATGCTTTTATTAGTACTGTCATTCATGCTTTTATTAGTACTATACACCTCAGCCCAGGACTGGACCTCATAATGCCCTGAGGCAGCCCAGAGCTAGAACTTGGAATCCACTGTTCCAGTTCCTAAAGGTCAATATCTTCCACTGCATCCAGGACACTCTCCAGGTGTCCTGATCTATATCTTGCCACTAGACCCAGATGGCTCTGGAAGAGAGAGTAAGGATGGTGATTTTTGCACATCCCTCCCTCACTTATACCCAATTCACTTTCAAATGATATCTTAGTCCTCTTCAAGAAAGAAGGACAAACAACAACAACCAAACATAAGGCCCATAATGCCAGAGACAAGACTTGGGTCTGCCTTTGAGATCTTTCCATCTGGCCTCATTTTGCCTGCTTCCTATATACCACTTTCTCACCCTTTCAGGATTGTCACTGCTCCACAATGGTCTTTTAAGAAAGGTAGTATGAATCAGAATAAAAATTTTTAATGGCATTTAATGGTAGTCTGAGAAGATTGCAACTGGTGCCCCATGGTAAATTGTGAGTGACCCTCTATGGTAGAAATCTGCTGGCCATGAAATCATTTGGTCAGACTCTGCCAAGGTAACTTCAGGAAGGACTTGAAAATCAGTAAATCTAGGGTATTTTAGGGGTGAATTAATTGTTTGGCCAAATATAGCAGGCTAATTTTTCAGTTGATAATTTGGTATGACCCATTGTAAATATCCAAATGATCCTTGACAGAAAAAGATTTTCCACCCCCATTCTATGGAATAATGCCCAATATAGCCTTTGAGTATTTTTATGGAGCATGATTTTCTTTTTTTGTTTGGGGTTTTTTTTAGGTTTTTGCAAGGCAATGGGGTTAAGTGGCTTGGCCAAGGCCACACAGCTAGGTAATTATTAAGTGTCTGAGACCGGATTTGAACCCAGGTACTCCTGACTCCAAGGCTGGTGCTTTATCCACTAAGCCACCTAGCCGCCCCAAGGAGCATGATTTTCTGTGTCTCTTAAGTCTATGACATTTGTGACCCCTTTTTCTTTGTGAAGGATTATAAAGCTATGGTGCTCATGTCCTAACATGATAAAGTGTCCCATCATAATGAATTGTTAGCTGGGAGAGTCAAGGGGGTTATTAAAAATAGATAAATAGCACCATAAATGAATTGTAGGATACCTGTAGCTAGATGGAGAGAAAACTAGAATAAACAACTCTTCTGCATTTCTTCCAAATAAATATTTTTTCACTAAAAGGGATGCTGCTCAAGTTTCTCAATCCTTGTTTACAAGTTACCAAAAGTAGTTTGAGTTTCTTTGAGAGTGCCCCCAAATTTTTACCTGATTCTCTTGGCCACTAAACTGCACAAGGAGATTAAAAAGAACAATAGGCATGGTTTGAGTCTTAAATCTCTGTCTGAGGGGTATTGAGACATAGAATTTTATTTTACTTGGTCATGGGAAGAAAATATTAATATGATCCAAGGGACTTATGCAAGCTGGTTGCTATTTTAATCATCTCTTGTGATGGATTTCTTACTGGGTTTCATAGGATCATAGGATTTCAAGTTGAAAGAAATCTTAGAAATCATAGAATCTCTCATTTTATAGATGAAGAGTAGAATCCAGAGAATTAAAGGGAATTGCTGAAAGATGTAGCTATTAAAAGCTAAAACCGGAAATTGAGCCCAGGTCATTTGACTCTAAATTCAGTTCTTCCTTGATCCCCAACATATTGCTTCACTCTGGATTGAATTTTACATTTCCTCTGCCTTTTGATGCTCAATTCAGGAAGGAACAATCTTTCATATGAACAGTTGTGAAGTGCACAGAGCATAGTTTCATGCTTCAGAAATTCTGATGAAATTGTTGATAAAGGTCAACACACTCATACAGTTTAATATTCTTTATTCCTATTCCAACCTTTGGTATCAATGGCAGTTTCTTCTACAGAAAGGACACTGGAACTTCATTTAACACTTTGCTGGTCTGAGGTGAGATGACAGATACTGGGTTATCTGAATAAAGATAAGGCTGATTCTGCTGGTGAGGAATTCAGCAGAGCAAATGGAACAAAGCAGGTTCCTGGGAAATGAAAGTGATTCTCAGTGATCCGAGAGACATGATACCTTCCACACATTTTACTGTAGAGTTCACTTTAATAACGTTTTCTTCTTTCTCTGGGTTACTCAGTCATTCTCTTTCCCTGTTGCTCTCTAAGTATCTCTCTCCATTGGGACAATTCTTATCATGGGTTCTCCCTTTTTTTTCTTTTCTATTTTTGAAAGAGTTTTTGTTGCTTCTTCCTATACTTCCCTTCTCCCAGGCAAGACTGACATCTCAGTAGATTGTAAGGAAGGTGCAGCTTCAGTCAGTGATTTGAGAATATTGTGTAAACCAATGAAATAACAGTTTCTTCTTGCTCCTGGAACAATGGGAATCCTCTGTGTTATGGGCAAAAAGATTCATTGGATCTAAAGTTTGAAGATACCCTAGAAATCAAATAATCTAGTGATTCTTAATCTGTTGTCCAGTAATTTGTTTATAAGTTTTATATATATTTTAAAAATTTAATATTTTGAAAGTTGAATTTTAATATAACTGGTTTTCCTCATCATTATTGTATACCTTCTGCATTTAAAAGCATTCTTCTGGGAAGGTAGCCATAGACTTCACCAGACTGTCAAAGGAGTCCATAATACAAAAAATATTAAGAACTTCTGATCCAATCCAACCCTTTTATAGAAGAGGAGCTAGGGATCCAGATTGGGAAAAGGACTTTTTCAGAGCTACATGTAAGCACATCTCATTCTATCATTGCCTCCTAGACAAGAAAATTAATATTTGCAGAAAGAGTAAATGGATTTTCCATGGTCAAAGAAGACAAATTAGATCTAAGATGTCTGATGCTTCCTCCATTGCCCCAGGAGAAGTCCTTGTATCAGTTCCTGAAAATAGAAGCCTGAAAATAAGAACAAAGGAAGCAGCATGATGTCGTGGTGCCATATAACGATCTCAGGACTAGGACCTAGGAGAACTAGGAGACAAAAAAATCAGAGCTAGAAGATGCCTCAGAGGCCACTATCCTCATTTTATAGATGAGAAAACTAAGACCCAGTGAGGTTAAATAATTTACCCCAGATTATCCAGGGAGTAATTATCAGGGCTAGATTTTTTAACCCTGAGCCTTTGGGAAGTCATCATGCTTCCCATTGTTCCACTCTTGTTTTAGCTCTACTAATTTCCTGTGTGACCTCAGGGAAATCTCTGTACTGTTCTGGAATACACCTTCCTTATCTACAAAATGAAGGAGTTGAACTAGATTATCTTCAAGGTCCTTCTTGGTTTTAAGGTTTCATTCATTCATTCATGCATTCATTCATTCATTCATCTATTTATTTGTTTGTTTGTTCGTTCATCCATTTATTTATTTGTTTGTTTATTTACTTATTCACTTATTCATTTTCGTTCATTTGTTTGTTTATTCATTCATTCATTCATTCATTCATCTATTTATTCGTTCATCCATTTATTTATTTAGTTGTTTATTTACTTATTTACTTATTCACTTATTCCTTTATTTTTTGTTTGTTTGTTTGTTTGTTTATTTGTTTGTTTATTTTAGGATTCTGCAAGGCAAATGGGGTTAAGTGGCTTGCTCAAGGCCACACAGCTAGGTAATTATTAAGTGTCTGAGATGGGATTTGAACTCAGGTACTCCTGACTCCAGGGCCGGTGCTCTATCTACTGCACCACGTAGCTGCCCCAGTTTTTTTTTTTAAAGACAATTAAGACGCCTAAGCAAACACACTACTACTGGAGGTGAGATTGACAAGAGTGGATTGTCTTGAGAGGCAAGAAATTGGAGGACCAAATATGTAAAAATACTTTGTAAATGTACAATGCTAAAGAATCTCAAATCATTGTGGAGAGGGACTGGGATTCTAAGGAAGGAATCTAGACTTGGGACATCCAACCCTCTTAGAACTAGAGGAGAAGGTATTTGCACAAAACGTTTCTCTGACGAGTCTTTGATAAACAGATAAAGTTTGGAAACTTGGGTCTATTTCTCCTTGCCTATGAATAAAATTAATCATCTGGTTTGTCATAAAGATGAATTCCTTGTGGTTTTACAGTCTTTTAAAAAACCCCTTTTCAGACACTTGTGCTTTATCCCAAGAGAAACAAAATAGTATAGTGGGAAGAGCAACAAATTTGAAGTCAGTGTTTGAATCCTAGCTATGAGACAGCACAAGGGACTTAATTTTTCTAACCCTGAGTCTCCTCATCCATTTAATGGAGATAATCGATGCTTGCAAGCCCCACCTACCTACCATTGCTTGTGATAAGCAAAGTACAGTATCATCCAGAAAAGGGTTAGGAGGGAGGGATGGTGACTTGGCTTGGGATTTCAATGATAGGACACTCTCAGGTTCCTCCTAATTAACAAAGTATCTTCTCTTACACACCTAGATTTGAATAGAGCACTAAGAGGGTTACAGTCAAGGATGTATCAGAATCAGAACTTGACTTGTCTTCTTAGAATCGAGGCCACCATTCTATAATGCTTGTAAACCACAAAGCATCATGGAAATGTGATTTATTGTTTGTTGTTGTTGTTATCTCAAATCTCCTCATAATGAAGAAATGTATCTGTCATCTCTTCTGTAAAATAGGGATTCTCAGATTCACTGAAGATCATGTAACTTCTTAGGTGCAGAGCTGATACCCAAAGCCAGGTTTCCTGCCTTCCATTCTCATGTTCTTTCCATTAGACCATACAAAATCATTACCTGTTAGGTTTAGACAGATGTAGAGTTCCATTGAATGGTCCATGAAAAACGATCTTGCTTTTCAAGAGGTCAATAGAATAGTTTGTCTTTCAGGGCTACCAGGGATATGATTACAAATGCCAACTAAACAACTCATAGCAATTAATTAACATTAATCAACAATATATACTGTATGGTCCAAATATAGGCTGACTTTGAATTTATGAAAAAAAGACAATTATACATCAAACAATAATCTCAGTGAAATCACCAAATATTCTATATGAAAGTTTTTGAAACTTTTTTCAGTTAAAATAATTTTATTAGCTTTAATCATTACTCTTTATTTTTGTCATTTTTGTTCTTTTTTTCCTGGTCTTCCCAGGCTAGTCAACTATTGGTGCTAAAGGACTGATTCTTGATCTCACTTAGATTTTGTATCAACTGGATTTGAAAGAGGATATGTGTAGCTTATATTTGAATTAACAAAATATAGAAATTATATATATATATGTATATATATATATATATATATATATATATATATATATATATATAGTCATAAAGAGATTTGGACCTTCTCTGATCAATGCTCTGCATACAGTCCCTTAGAGGAACTCATATGTAATATTTTAAGATTAATAAAATACTCTTTTCATAGTAAACTTGTCAGGCAATAGAAAAGTTATCTCCTTTTTTTTTTCAGATGGGAACACTTGAAGCTCTGAAAGACTGTAATCTTAATCAGAATTTGAACTTACTTCTAATTCCAAATCCAGTGCTTTTCATAGTTTACTTGGCATTCACTTTGTTTTCATTTCTCAATTATTTTGTTGGTGTGAATACTGCTTCCACCAATATCTCTATATGGTCTTTTGTGACCAAAAATTTCTTCAAAATCTCATTATTTAATAGTGACCTTCTTGGTCAAAAAACTTCTTTGAATATGGGTATGTTCCTAATGCAGTCAGTCACCAAGCCCAGAATCAAAGTCTTCCTAACTTAGTAAGACATGCGCCAGATCTAGCCATTATTTGGAAAAGCATTGACTACTTCTGTGTCACCTTCACAATATGATGAGACATAAAGTTAAGTTCTTAGTGGAGTTTAAATGTTTGATGCTTACATTGAAATTTAAATATTTAACCGAGATTAATCTAGTCCAGCTGTTATATCTTATACTAGTCTTCTGTCATAAATTGTACCTTGGAGTGACTCCATGACATGATAAACCAGCTAGCCATCTAAAGATTGCAGCATCTGGAACATAGAAGATTTTGTCTTTGGAAACATAGAGAAAAACATGTTTAAACTCCAAGGATCAGAAAACACAGGTTGCACAGATCAGCTCCTTCTCCTTTCAAGACAGGATGATTGTCTTAATTTTGACATACCCAGGCAATGAAACAAGTCATCTGTCTAAGAGGGTGGTTTGATTAATAAGCCTAAGATATACATGGCAATGCAATTGATAAATAAGAGTGTGAATACAGAGTCATAAAATCTTGAAGTTAAAAAGCCAGATCATTTAACTCCTACCCAGATCATGACCCCCCCTATAACATCTTGACAAGTGAGGCAACTTGGTGTTTTTCTTCTTTTTAAAAAACACAGGGAAGGAAAAAAAGCCCATTTGAATTTTCCATTTCCTGAAGAGTTGACGGCTGACAACTTTACAGGAGATATCTGTCCCCATGAGAAGTCCATGTGTGAGTTTCCTCCCCTCAACTTTGTTGTTGCTTTTAGACAGTAAGACAAAAATAGTCTTTGTGGAATGCCATAAAAGCTGCCAAGAGGCTGCTGTGGTGTTCTTCAAAACAACTGTTTCATAATGTTTCATGTTTCTTAAGGCAAAGAATTTAAAAAGTGACTCTATCAAAATGATCTGAACTAATGTCCTCTCCTATATCCAAGACTGAACAATCCATAAGTCCTCAAAAAATCTATTAGATTTTCACCATGGAGCAGGAAATGTGTTAAGCACTGGGAATACCCAAAAAATCAAAAATATAGTTCTTGTCCTCAAGGGTCTTCCATTCTAATGAGGGAGCCAACATGAAAATGACTGTGTACATTCATAACTAATATAATATAAATCAAAGATTTTTAATCAGAAGGAAAACACTGGGTAGTGGCGAAATTTGAACTGAGCCTTTAAGGAAACCAGACAATCTAGGTGACTCAAGTTCAGTTTCCTGATGAAAATAATAGAGGATGGTATGCATCAATACCATCAATGGAACCATGGATTCTAGGAAGAAACATTCTCTACTGAAAGGTTTTCTTTTGCCACTTCTAGGACATTCAAGTTTAGCTGAGATTTCAGGGAAAATGGAAGAGTTTTCTGATATTCCCAAATATTTTCTACACCCCAATTTCCAGAAATTTCTTTAATTTTTTTCATGAGAGACACAGAGAGAAATATCTTTGGGAGAGATAGCACAATGGTTTAAAATATTTATAATAGAAAATCAATGACTGCTCTTTTTCAGAGAGCAGGTTCTGATAAAGGAGAAAGAGGGAAGAAGTGACAGAAAAATGGAACACTGAGGATCCCAAAGCAAACCTTACTTGCTTCATAATTTGGTAGAAGGTAGGTCCTGGAAGTCTCCACTAATTAATATTATACTTGACAGAAGACATTAAACCTGGAGACACCATGTGTTTGGTGAACAGAATAATTGAGAGGGCAAGGAGGAGAATAGTAGCTTTTGTGACAGTCTGCATCATCTTCTGAGGTAGAACTAAGTAGATACCAGCAATTCAGTTTACTAAAATTCACCCACACATCTCATAGTTCAGTTGGTCTTTCATTGAGCTCCTATATCTTTCCTTCATAAGAGCAGAAATTCAGTGAACATAGTGGAAAGAATCTTGGTTTTAAATCCTTGGTTTTAAATATCTATGATTCCCTGGGCAAGTCTTTTAAACTTTTTGGAACTCAATTCCATCATTTATAAAGTGAGGGGATTGGACTTGATGATATCTGAGGTCCCTACCAACTCCAAATACACAATCCTATGAATAGGTATGGGCAGCTAAGTGGTGTGGTGGATAGATCATAGTGCTAGAATCAGGAAGACTCATCTTCCTGAGTTCAAATCTAACTTCAGACACTTACTAGCTGGATGACCCAGAGAAAGTTACTTAACCCTGTTTGCCTCAGTTTTCTGTAAAATGAGTTGGAGAAGGAAATGACACACACCATCAGTATCTTTGCTAAGAAAACCCCAAAGGGGGTCATGAAGAGTTGGATGCAACATGCTCATCAATGCTATGCTGTGTGTGAAAACATTACCATTAAAATTTTAGTGATGTTTCCTATGACCTGGTGAGAGATGAGAGTAAGGAAGGAAGATGGAGGCAAAAGGTAGTACAATTCTGATAATCTATCAGGTATAATACATGTCTCTGCCTCTTAGAAACATAACATCATTGATTCTGAAAGCTGGAAGGAATTTTAGAGGCCATCTTATTTAGAGGCCAGAAATCCCCTTGAGAACATCCCTGACAAGTGGTCTTTGTTATGTACCCAACCACTTCCAGTAATGAGCTGCTTACTGCCTCATATGATAGCCCATTCCATTTTTAGAATTCACAATTGCCATAAAATTACCTGATATAGTAAATCCAAATCGTTCTTCCTGTAACTGCCACCTATTCTGGAGTTCTTTTCTCTGCAGTTGTGTCATTACTTTTCACTTGATATTACTTCCAGTTTTTGAAAACAGTGATAATATCTACCCTAAGTCTTTTCTTCAGTGATTATCTCCTCAGTTCCCTTGAATGTCCTATGATTTTGAGACTCTTGGCCAGAATAAAATGAGAAGAAAGTTAGATTTTGAGTCAGAGGACCCAAGTTGCTACCTTTCTGCCTTGCTTATATGCTGCTTTAAAAAATATTTCTATTCTATTTCCTCTCTTTATTTCCATTCTCCCCCACCCCCATGTCCCAGAGCTTTACTTTTCATGGTCTCCTTTATCTTGACCATGTGGTCTACAGCCTAGTTTCCTGATAGTTCAGACATTCGTATATGTCATCCCTGTTTGGGAGTAGAAAAGAAAGGAAAATCTCAGGCAAAATAAAAATCTCATCTTTTGAATGTTAGCTTCTTTGACTAGGTAAATATGAGTGGAATGGAAGTTCACCCAGTTGATGTGATTGAATACTCTTTCACTTCAAAATATATTTTTCTCATATCAACAACAGGGTCTAAAATTTCTCCATTAGTCAAGGAATGATCACTGAATTTGGAATCATGGAACTTGAGCCAGATTTTTGTTCTGTCACTGTGTAATCTCAGTCCAGACATAACTTCTTTGTGCTTCTGTCTCCTCAAATGTAAAATGAAGGAATTGGGACTCAATCACTAAGGTCACTAAGTTAGACCTGAGAAAGAATACTTAATGACCATTTGGTCCAACCTCCCCATTTTACGAATGAAGAAACTGAGATCCAGAAGAGTGAGGTGATCTGCTCAAGAAAGTAGCACAGCTGTAATTTAAATCCAAGTCCTCTGAGTCCAGATACAGAACTCTTGCTCAGTGTTGCACTGCCTCTACTCCCCCTTCCAGTTTTCAGTCCTTAGGTTTAGCATCACTATACCTTAATATAAACGTAGGCATCAGAGGATGTAATCACTTGAGGGATGAAACTGATACTGAGTCCAAGCCAACGCTTTGCCTCTTTCAATGCTGTGACCATGGTTAATATACCATAAGCACTAGCTTAGTTATTCCAACAGATTTAATTGTACTTCACACCATCTGTAGGTAAATTACTTTGTGAAGAGCATCACTGAGCAAAGAAAGTAAACAAAGAGAACAATATTCACTACATCCTAAATAATGTAAAGAAAAACCACATCTAAAAATGCATCAGAATTTAGACTAGCAATGATTAATCTCAATGTCAGAAAATTGGTAATGTAACCTATTTCCTGTTTCTCAGTAGAGAGATGGGAGACGATGGGTACTACTACTACTACTAATGATAATAATAATTACTTATATAGTATCTACTAAGTGATAGGCACTATACTAAGTTGTTTTTCAGATCCACCTTACTCTATGACCCCATTTGAGGTTTTCTTGGAGATGTTGAAGTGATTTGCTATTTCCTTCTCTAGTTCATCTTATGGATAAGGAAACTGAGGCAAACAGGGTTAAGTGACTTGCCCAGGGTCACACAATTATAAGTGTCTGAGGCTGGATTTGAACTCAGGAAGAGGAAACTTCCCGACTCCAAGCCTACCACTCTATTCACTGTACTACCAAACTTCCCTATGTGAAGTATTTCATTTATTTATGTATTTTTAAAAGGTGATATTATATTTCATTTTTCCAATTACATGCTATGGTATGAGTATTGTAGAATTATGCTTATTCTTCCATATTGTGATTTTTCCCCCCATCACAGTTTTTGCCATATTGTGAGTCAGTAAAAGAAATTAAATGGGAATATGGGAGGGGGGAGTTTTGTGGAAGCCACAGATGACATATTAAGGCCAACAGATGACAGAAAAAGTTTAGAAATTCAGAAAGGCATAATATATATGTATATATATATATTATTGTATTATATCAACATATTTTATCTTTTAATATAATAATTCATAATATAATAATTTAGACGACTTCTCTGTACTAAGGGAGAGCCAAAATTTTTTGAGTTTTTTGAGATCATGGAGTGCCACATTCCTAACCCCTAGTTTTATTATCTAATTTGACTTTCACAACAATTCTGAAATATAGTATTCGTACCTCTATTTTACAAATAAGGAAACTGAATCAAATGAAAGTTTAAATGCCTTGCTCAGCCAGTAAGTGTTCAAAGCCAAATTTGAACTTGGATCTTTCTGACTCCATGGCCTGCTTTTCTTTGCTATACCTAGCAGCCTCATGGGTATAGAAAATCTTATATCAGACATGTTTGACATATATGCTTTCTCTAACCTCTTTCTTTGCAACAAAGGAAGGGCCTGGAGAAGTTCAAAGAGGTGGTTGGATATAATACTAGATGTGATCTCAGAAGTCAACTAGTCCAACCCCCCTCATTTTTTCGGATGAAGAATTGATCCCCAGCACCTTTTAAGTGACTAATCCCAAATCACTCACTTACTAAGTACCCAAGGCAGGATGTCAGCCCCTAATTTGAGCTACCTCTGATGAAAGGGAAAGTGATTTAAAAATATATCAATAAAACCTTTTTAATCTTTCTTTTTTTAATGTTATTTTATTTTTCAATTACATGCAGATACATTTCAATATTCTTCTTTCTGCAAGCTTTTGAGTTTCATAATTTTCTACCTCCTTCCCCATGACAGTGAGTAATCTGATATAAGTTATACATGTATAATCATGTTTTACATATTTCCATATTAGTCATGAATAAAACATTTTTTAAAGAAAAGTACTGCATGGATGGACGCCATTGCCATTATCACAACTTAAGCTTTTTGAATCCTTCCTCCTGGTTTCTGCAGGAAGCCTGACCATGTAACCACCGGGCCTGAAGTGTTTAAGCCACCAACTGGTCTATTATCAATCAATCAACTGACCGATAGCTACGAGGATTTATTTGGCATTTTCTGTGCTGCTGACTGCCCAGCTGTGCTGTAAGTATAAGGTCAGGATCTGGAATGAATGATGAGACAATGATCTCCCCTTCCCCAAATTCCCATCCCGCTCTGACCTTCCCCAAATCCTTGAAAAGGATTATCTACTCTAACATGGGTGATGAAACCTTTGTTCCTTGTTTTTATATTTGAAGAAAATGATGTTGAGTCTGTCCTTCAGGACACTAGGACATTATTTAAACCTGAGAATATGACTGATCAGAACCATCACTAGCAATTTTTGCAGGGATAAAAAACAATAATGTCCCTGTGGGAAGATAGGCATAAGTAGGTTCATATGAGGTGTGGTTACTGGAAAGATGAGGTATGGCCTGAGTTGCTACAAGATTTCTAACCTGGGAAAGGATAAAACTACTACTCCCTCCCCTATGGAGGCAAAATCAGGAAGGGAGGGAGTCTTGTAATTATTATTGCCCTACCCTAGTTATGGTCTGGCACTAAGTGGAGGTAGGTTAAGCCAGTACAGGTAGAAGTGAGGAAGAATTGGGAGGGCTCTAGAAGAAACTGCCTTTTTTTATGATCATGAATTGCCTTCCTTCAGAGAATTCACTCTATTGGCTTCTTTTTCCAGGATCTCATTTTTTTTTTGGCTTCTTGGAAGAGAGTTATGCCACAAGAGTAGGTAAATGAAATTGAAATGATTGGGAGACTGGGGGTGGAAGGGTGACCATTTATCTCCTGGCCACCTTAAATTAGCGAGCTTCCTCTCCCCTGCCCCCTTCCATACCTGCTTAGGGGATCTGTTATGACAGGAGCCTAGGAGCCATAAAACACCAAGAAACTCAAAAGTAAAGTCAAACTTGGCAGTGATTCAAATGGAAAATGATCTGGGTTTTGGTGGATTGCAAGTTTAATATGAGCCAACAGACTCACATTTAATATGAGAGGACAACCTAAAAAGCTTATACCAACTAGAGCTGCATTGAGAAAGGGCAGTGTCTATAACAAGGGAGATCCCACTCCTGTGGCACTCTTCCATATTCTGACTCCATGTACCTATTTCTGGGTACTGCATTGTAAAAAGAGAATTTACAAATGAGTATGTCCTGAGAAGGGTGACCAAAGGATGCACTATTGGAAGTGTATTTTTAAAATCTTTTTTAAAGCAGAATTAAAAGAGAGAAATTTAATGGGAGACATATTGTCTTCAGGGCAAATAGCCCTGGACTGTTAGGGACCTGTTTAGGTCATGTGGGTACATGTTCTGGCTCTAGACTTGCTTTTCGGGCACTTATAGATAGTCTTAAAAAATAACCAAACATTTATTACTTCTCCTTTCCATTATTTTTCCCCAACTGAAGAGCAACAAAACAAAAAAGGAGGGAAGGCAGGAAGGAAAGAAACAAGGAGGGAAGGAAGTAGAGAAAGAAGGAAAAAATAAAACTTCATAACAAATATGAATAGTCTAGCAAAGCAAATTTCCACATTGACCACATCCAAAAATATATGTCTCAACTTTCAATTTAAATCCATTTCCTCTCTGACAAGAGGTGGTTCCTTATCTTCAGTCCTCTAGATTTGTGATTTATCATTCCATTAATCATTCCATTAGTCTTTCAAAGTTGTTTTTCTTTCTAATGTCATGTATACTGCTCTCTTTATTTATTCTACTCATGTTGCTCTGCATCAATTCATAGAGCACTTCCCAATTTTCTCTGATACAGTCCATTTTGTCATTTCTTGTGGTGCAATAATATTCTTTTACCCTTCATATACTATAATTTGTTTAACCATTTCCCAATGGGTGGGTACAACTCAGAATGCTATATCTTTTTGTATATATATTGGCCCTTTTCCTTTTTCTTTAAACTCTGAATTTATTGACCCAATAGTGATTTAACTAGGTTAAAACATGAACAGTTTAGTGACTTTGGTGTCATAGTTCTAAATTGCTTTCCAGAATGCAACTCCACCAACAGTATATTAGCCTCAGTTAAATAGAATTACCATAACAACTAGTTATCCAAGATCCCCCCTTAGGATTCCTGTCAGTTTAGCATGGTTCATATACACTATGGTCATGGCACCTTTAATTATCATCCCGTAGAACTTTCTCCTGGGCATAGGGGAGAAGACCTGGCCTGGAGTCAGAAAAACACATATTCCTAATGTCAAATTTGCCCTTGGATAGTGATAACTAGTATGGTGATTTAAGGTTTGCAAGGCATTTTACAAATCTCTTGTTTTATCCTGATAATTACCTAAATAGGCAAGTGCTATTACTACTTTCATTTTACAGATGAGTAAACTGATGCAGACAGAGATTGTGACTTGTCCAAAGTTATATAGCTAGTAAGTATCTGAAACTGGATTTGAACTCAGGTGTAACTTCAAATTCTGCATTCTATCCACTATACCATCTAGTTGCTTCTCAATATTTCCCTTAACTTCTCCCCTCCTCTCACTCCACCTATAGTTCTTATCTATAAAATGATGGAGTTGAATGCTGGAAAAATGACTCTCTTAGGTTTCTTTGAGTTCTAGCATTCTATGATTGACATCTCCCTATGCCTTCTTCTCCTTTCCCTCCAACTTCTTGTTATGCTTGATTATAGTGAACAAGTTACCTTTTTGCTTTGTCCTTCCCAAGGCAAATACCCTGAATCCTTTAATCTTTTACTATTTTCCATTACTTTATAATGCTCTTTGTTCATCTCTTCCAATTCCTTACCATTCTTTTCACGTCATTTTAGAAGTGCAGAGCCAGCCACTCTTCAAGGACAAAGAATAATAACTGGTCCCTTTCTGGAACAATTGGCTGCTTACCCCCACCCCACCCCTTTACTTGCTCCCCATAACACCAAGTGGAAAACTTTAAACCTTATCAAGTGTCTGCAAATCCAGAGCATCTGTGGCTCCAGCACTAAGTCAAGATTATAAACTGGGTCTGCCTTGGGCAAATCCCACCCCCCCAGGAAAGAACTTGAATTTCCTCCATTATGTTCCCTTCCCCTGCCTGTTCTCCATCACCCTTTTCACTGCAGAATTCTGCCTAAGAGTACTTTCTTAATATCATTGCTGTTATTGTTATTTAATGTTTATTGAGTGATGGGGCAGGAACTACATCAATGAACTTTTGTCTTATGGATAACAACTCTCCATTAGTGTCGATAAAGCAGTCTCTTGGAAATGTTTCAAAGTCGGGGCTGGTAACTCAGAATTACTTTCTAAGACAGGAAGGCAGCTCCAAGGTGGCTCATGGGAATTCTTGAAAAGGGTGTGTGTATGTGTGTGTAAGGAAAAGGGATCACAATGTACGAGCAAGTCCAATCCCTGAACTCCCACCTCATACATTAGACCCTGGTCCTTATCTTGACTTACACTAGTCTTATGTGAAGAAGTAGTGAAGAAGGACAGAGGGGGGAGAGAAGAGGTTAAAAATCCCAGAATTCTCTAGAGTAAATAAAAACAGGCAGTCTGACATTATATACCTTCTCCCCCCAGCCCCCCACATCTTCCCCTAATTCAAGCCTTGATCTATAGTAGAAATGATCATAGAATGTTAGAAAGGTGAGGGGCTAAAGAGAGAAGCAAGAAATGTAATGACCACTTCAACTCCCTAAGTCTCATTTTCTTCACCCCTAAATCAAGGGAATTGAACACGATGATCAGTTATTTCATCTTTTGGGAGTCCCTCTGGAAAATGAGAGGATTAGACTAAGGTACTTTTTAGATCTACATCTACAATGCACAGATTTCCCAACTCCCTTTATCATCATCATCATCATCATCATCATCATCATCATCATCATCATCATTCCTTCAAAGATCTGTGATTTCATTAGTAAGTATAGTCAAACCACCAGATGCATTTCTCAACTACATTCTTTAGTAGACTTTCTCTATGAATTGTGGCTGAAAAATTCATCACCCTGTCACCTCCATGGTGATATTTTCCTGAAACTAACTAGATTAATCTTTATACTATTCCCATACTGTGTCACCTGGCTTCGTAAAAGCAGCCAGAATTTGGATTCAACTGATCTTAGCTCTGAGCATCCAGGGTCACTTCTATATTATGATGAAGTATCAGAAGAAGATTTAAATATGTATAATTCAATATAATCAAAACCTCCACTCCAAACTTCAATTGTTCAGGTATGGAAATGATTCTAGTCCTGGAAGGCTGTTACATAGGATCACAAACTTGGCTTGGATATTCCAAACTGGAAAAATAACCCAACCTAACAATAACAACAATTAAAACCCAACTGTGTGTGTGTTGTAAAGGGACCAGCCCAGCCAAGTTTGGAAACTGTCTTCTAAAAAAGAGACTGTGACCCATGGGAAGGAGTGTGTCTCATACTGATGAAGATACAGGTCTTACAAAGTATTGAAATACAAAGTAAGATGACAAAATGCCTCCAAGTACCTAGTCCAGTCTTCCTTCTACCTCTCCTACCACTTTGTCCATTTGGAGTGCTTTGGTTATGCCCCCTCACATGCTCTCAAATCACTAACACAGAATAGGAAGCAGGGCTGAACTGGATATAAGATTTCCTGTGTGTTTGAAACTACTAATGAGGAAACTCTTCCAAAGGAGATCTGAACTTTCTTTTTTTTTCTTCCTAGAAACAATATTTTTTACAATGAATAAAAACTCATTACCCATTCTTCCTCTCTCCCATAATTCCATAACTTTTTTTTAAAACACAAATTATAGTCTTACTATTACCAGGGGATACTGAGAGACTGTGACATTCTCATGGTCACAAGGTCACTATCTACCAAAAGATGACATTGAACCCATGCCTTTCTCCCTATCAGCATTATGTAGATTCTTCTCCTCTCTCCCCCTCCCACTCTCTCCCTCTCAGCAGTTTTAAGAGTTAAATGAGACCTTAAAAATTACCTAATTCAATATTTTTATTTTATGAGTGAGGAAACTAAAACCCAGAGAGAGAGGCAAGGGTCACAGAAATAATTAACAACTGATCTGGGAGTAGACTCCAGTTCATCCAATTGTTTAGATATTTAGGTATTCTTATGCCTCAGATACTTAATCTTTCTATATCCCTGGGCAAGTCACTTAACCCTCTCTGTCTCAGTTTACTCATCTATTAAATGAGTAAGTGGAGGAGAAGGAAATGCTAAAATCACTCAGTATCTTTTTTTAAAGATTTTATTTATTTTGAGTTTTACAATTTTCCCCTAATCTTACTTCCCTTGCCCACCCCCCACAGAAGGCAATTTGCCAGTCTTTACATTGTTTCCATGTTGTATATTGATCCAAATTGAATGTGATGAGAGAGAAATCATATCTTTAAGGAAGAAACATAAAGTATAAGAGATAGCAAGATCAGACAATAAGATATCAGTTTTTTTTTCCTAAATTAAAGGTGATAATCCTCAGTCTTTGTTCAAACTCCACAGTTCTTTCTCTGGATATGGTACTCTTCATTGCAGACAGTCCCAAATTGTCCCTGATTGTTGCACTGATGGAATGAGTGAGTCCTTCAAGATTGATCATTGTCCCCATGTTGCTGTTAGGGTGTACAATGTTTTTCTGGTTCTACTCATCTCGCTCAGCATTTGTTCATGCAAATCCCTCCAGGCTTCCCTGAATTCCCATCCCTCCTGGTTTCTAATAGAATAATAATGTTCCATGACATACATATACCACAGTTTGCTAAGCCATTCCCCACTTGAAGGACATTTACTTGATTTCCAATTCTTTGCCACCACAAACAGGGCTGATATGAATATTTTTGTACAAGTGATGTTTTTATCCTTTTTCATCACCTCTTCAGGGTATAGACCCAGTAGTGGTATTGCTGGATCAAAGGGTATGCACATTTTTGTTGCCCTTTGGGCATAGTTCCAAATTTCTATCCAGAAAGGTTGAATGAGTTCACAGCTCCACCAACAATGTGATAGTGTCCCAGATTTCCCACAACCCTTCCAACAATGATCATTTTCCTTTCTGGCCATATTGGTCAGTCTGAGAGATGTGAGGAATCACTCAGTATCTTTACCAAGAAAACCCCAAATGGCGTCAGAGTTGGACACAAGTTGAAATGACTGAATAACAACAATAATCACTATTTCCCATTCCTCTGAAAATTGATTTTTGGTTATTCAAGATTTATTGTAACTCTTTCAGTGCCTGCCTCATTATACATCTCATTTTTCTTTTGCTAGTTGGGTTTCTTGTTGAGGTGATGAAAATAAAGGGAAAGGTAAATGCTCAGAAAATGCTCTGGTATCCAATGAATGAATCAGTAACTTTTTTTGAAATATAGATTAGCCCCTCCTGGATTGAGTTGAGGAAGCTTTCCAAGAAATGGCTTGGTATAGTGAAAATGGTGATGGGGACAAATCACAAGGGTTCAAGTCACATTTTGCCTTATTAAGACAGGAAGGCAACCTCAAGTTAGCTCATGAAAGATCATGAAATGAGAGTAGGGAATGGGAGTATTCTTCTGCAAATGGGGGTCTGAGTGAATGGATTCACAGTGATTGGAGTGAGGATACTCCCAATCTCCTACATTAAGATCTTTTGGAATTAACTTTTGGGTCGTCCTTTTCTATACCATTTCTTAGCTAGAGAAGAGAGAAAAAGAAGAGGAAGAGGGGGAAAAGAGATGAAAATATCACCCTAGGATGTTTCAAAGAGACATAAAGGCTCAGGATAACATCATATTTCATTCCCACCTTATTGCCATTCAAGATTCTCTCTCTCTCTCTCTCTCTCTCTCTCTCTCTCTCTCTCTCTCTCTCACACACACACACACACACACACACACACACACACACACACACACATACACACACACAGATACACACCACTTAGCTGCCATGGAAACATAGATTTTAAATATTTGAGCAGTTTGGGGCCAGGAAATGAACTTTGAAGTAAATATTGAGACTCAAATGCCCTTCAAAACTTTGTAGAATGATGTGAGAACAAAAGGGAACTTGAATAGTCACTGAATTATATTGGATTTCTCTTACTCAGGTTGCCTCTTATACAAGAAAATATATTACATTTTAATAATATATATTAATTCAAATTCCTAGAAGTTTTATGAGTGCTTAGTGATCTCTCTCTGGAACTCAATTTCCTCATTTGTAAATTTTTTCAACTTTATTTAAGGCAATGAGATTAAATGACTTGCCCAAAGTCACACACCTACATAATTATTAAGTGTCTGAGGCTGGATTTGAATTCATGTCTTCCTGACTCCAGGGCTAGTGACTCTATCCACCATGCCACCTAGCTGCCAGAGTTTCCTCATTTGTAAAATAAAAAGGGCTAAAGCCCCAGCTAAAATGGCCTGTAATTTTTTGATTCTGTGATACTGTGGTTATAAGTTCTTTCTCACATTCCGCTTTGCCTTTTCCTTATGTTTATTTCTATCTATTCCTTTTTGAACATCAACTTTATTGCATATAATAATATATATAGAAAAAGTATACTTCTGATAATCAGTGGAAAATGTACTTTGAGTTAATTTTTCTCCCAGAAACTAAGAGAATTGGATTGAGTTAAGAGTGCTGGTCCTGGTTCTACTAAAATTTGCTATATGATCTTGAGCAAGTCATTTGCTTCATATTTTTCCTCTTTGGAGTTCAGTTTTTCTGGTCCACCCATAAAAACGATTATCTTCATAGGGGCTGTACTTGTAAAGGATCTCAAAAGATACTTAGTCTTATACCTATATTTTACAGTCGAGGACAGTCTTGCCAAGGAGTTAAAGTGATTTCCTAAATGTATTAATATAATTAATTAATTAAAGAATATAATACATTAAAATGTATTATATTCCTTTCCACAAGTCCCTTTCCAACTACCCAGCTTAGATTCAAGTTTCTATATTGATTGATCCTCCATTAATTCTTATTTGACTCCCCAATTAAAAAAATCTTTCCCCATTTTTTCATAGCATTTTGATTGAACTTTTGCTTTCTCTTCACTATAGTTTCCATCAGAGTTCAATTATTTTTTTCATATATCCCCATTGCTAGACCTCTTCCCTGTTCCACTTCTTGAAATCTTCTTGAAAATAAGATCTAAGTTTGTCTGCTTTTGATTCTCAGCATCTAGCACAATACTATGCACAAAGAAGGCAATCAATGAGTATTGAATTGAATTCAACTGACTAAATAGACCTTGAAAATAATCTCCTTTTAGTGGGTTCCAGGTCCTTGCAGTTTTATGAGTGTTTAGTGATCTCTCTGGGACTCAGTTTCTTCATTTGTAAAATAAAAAGCTGCTAAACCTCCAACTTAAATGGCCTGTAATTTTTCGATTCTGTGAAACTGTGGTTATAAATTCTTTCTCACATTCTGCTTGGCCTTTTCCTTATGTTTATTTCTATCTATTCTATTTTGAACATCAACTTTATTGTGTTTAATAATTATATAGAAAAAGGATACTTCTGACAGTCAGTGGAAAATATACTTTGAGTTAATTTTATTCCAGAAGCTAAGAGAATTGGATTGAGTTAAAAGTGCTAGCCTTGGTTCTACTAAAACTTGCTATATGATCTTGAACAAGTCATTTGCTTCTTATTTTTCCTCTTGGGGGTTCAGTTTCTCTAGTCCACCTATAAAATGATTATCTTCATAGGGGTTGTACTTGGAAAGGATTTCAAAAGTTATTCAGTCTAACACCTATATTTTATTCTTGAGGACTCCTGCCAAGGAAATAAAGTATTTCCTAAGGCCCTAAGTGTAATTGACAGAAAAGAGTTTTGACTGACAGTCTGGATCTGCCTGAGAAGCTTTGGGTCCAGCCTATGGTCAAGCATTCTTTTTTCTCTCCTTATCAAAATCACCTATAGTGGGGTCCAACCCCCATGATCTGGGTCTTCTTTAAATCTTGATCTGATGAAAGGAACTAAGTGAGTCAGATTTCTAAGGCTTAAAACCATTTAGGCAGTGCTTCATCAACTAAACACCACCAACTACTTATTATTAAATTCCCAGCACTATAAGAATCAGTGTAATGGATTTGGCGTCAGGAAGCACTAAGTTTCAAATCCTGTTCTTCTCACTAGCTATATGACCATGGGAAAGTCATTTGATCTATCTGAGCCTCCAGCAATTTTCTAAGACTATATTTCTTTTTGTTTTTGAACATCATTTTATTTTTTCAATTACAATCCCAGTTTTCAGCATTCATCTTTTTGTAAGTTTTTGAGTTCCATATTTTTCTACCATCTTCCTTACCTCTTTCCCATAGGCAAGAGTAATTTGATAGAGATTATACAAGTGCAATCATATTTAACATATTTCCATTTTAATATATAATTCATGACTCATCATATATAATATATATATATATATATATATATAATTCGTGACTCATCATTGTGCTAGGAAGATTGAAAAATTTAGAAATGAAGAATTCAGTAGAATATTCTTTATTGATGAACATTAAAAATATAGGATAGAGAGCCTATTCTCTGAGAGGCTATAGTTTGGTAGGGAAGATTATATGGATACTATTAAATACTTAGAAAACAGATTTAATGATAATGATAATAGCATATTGATATGCTGATGTTTAAGATTGATCAAAACTCAGAAAACAATCTGACCTATGAATTAGATAGTATTTTCATAAAATTTAATCTTAGACATTTAAGGACATCACATATTGCTGCTCAGTCTCATGTAGTTCAATGCCATTTGTCCTGTTTTAGGAATTTGACACTGACCATTCAGGAATCACATAACTGGTTAGCCAAGGAAGTCTTACTTTTACTCCCTCCCCCCTTATATAGATGAAGAAGTGAGTCTCTGAGAAGAAATGATGATGCTACATACCCATCTAGCATACATTTTATGTCTCTAAAAGATAGAACTAGGGTTTAGGCAATAGATTTTATCATAAATGCAACAAGATTTGCTTTTGAACAATCTGGATGTGGTAAGCAATAGCTGCAGTCTTGAATTACAGCTGTCCAACTAAGGATCCAACTCCCTTGAAGCAGAAGGGGAAATGCACACTAAGTATGTGCTTGTCTCTAGCAGGGGCTGATCTTGGTGAGTGAGGCTAATTGAACTTGGCTTTCTCTGAGGAATTATATATAAAGAATTCTCAGCACTGCTCTTCTGAGTAAACTTTTGTCCTGAGAGTGGGGGCAATAGTCCTTACGGAATTTCTTCTATGCCACAATCAGCAACATTTTAGAGAGGAAAAAAATGGAAGGTTCCTTAGCAGACAATAAGACCCTGTAATTCTTCCTTATCTCTGATAAATGAAGAGGGAAGGGCAAGTATCCAAGTCCCCAGAATGCAATGCAGTGATTGTCACCTCCAAGCCTGAAGCGATCCAGTGGAAAAATCATTTATCTCCATTGCCCTGTAATTGTCTTCTCCTTTCTACTTGTCAATCAGCTCCAGCTTTTTAAGAGATTCTGAGATACACAAAACATTGCAGCTGGAAGTGATCATAGAAAGCATAGGAAGGGGTCATTGGGATAATTTTATCCATCACCCTTATTTGACAGATAAAGCTCATTGAAGGTCACACCTGTCATTAGTGGCATAGTTTGCATTAGGACCCAGGATTGTAAGATTGAGTACAAATTATTTTCTTTGTCTATTTTATGGGTTTAGATAAAAGAATGAATGCATTTTGAATGATACTCAGAATTAATATGGTTTTTATTATTTCCTGTAATATCTTTATTTAGTTTTGCTACAAAGATCAACTTATGCCACCCCCATCCTCCACCTCCCAAACACTGTTGTTTTCTTCTGTCTCATTCTTCTTTAGAATATTCATTATATGATAGCTGGGATTGATTTTATTAAGCCTGTTCATTTTGCATGAATATTACTGTACCAACCACAAAGATAGTCTTAGTATTGGACTATGAGTTGTACCACTAGAAAAACCTGTCTATACTTTTATTCTTTTTCGAGAATTATTTGGAACTTCCTTTACTTATTTTTAAAATCTGTGTATTTGCTGTTTCTCCTTGTAGAATATAAGCTCCTTAAAGACAGAGGATATTTGGTTTGTTTTGGTCTGTATGTTCCTAAGCACCTTGCACAGTGTAGACTATAAGAAGTGTTTGTGTGATGTAATTTTTGAGGTATCTTTTTAATATTGGAACTCAACATGTAGTTTGGTATAGGGTAAGGATTCAGGGAACAATGCTCATAGATCTGGGTTATAATTCCAGGTCTATCATTAATTAGTTGCATTATGTTGGTCAAGTAATTTCCCTTCTCTTGGCCTAAAATTTATGTTTTGTCAAATGCAGATGTGTGGGCAATAGTGGACTAGGCGATCTCTGAGGTATGGAAACTTCTAAAATTACCTTTTACTTTTTTCCTTACAAAGGAATAAATATTGACTTCAATCATTTCATTTAAAGACCTAGATTATAACAGGGTCTTAAAAAAATAACCTATTGTATAATCATATAACACATACATAGTTAAATTCCTCCCCATATTACCAAAAGGATGAACCTCAAATGTCATAGACTTACAGCATTTTCTTTTGATTTCTCAAAAAACTCCCCCCCTGTCTATATGGTATTTTTTTTTTAATTTGAGGGAATTACTTTAGTTTGTTTTAGTTATCAACAGTTTGGAGGAACATTATAATTAATATCTGCTGAAATAAAAGGAAAACACATCAAAGTATCACAAAACTGGGACTCAGAATCACTGTGAACATAGGAATGATTATATTGGGTTGGTCCCATTCTTGGTCCAGTTGGTTCCATATTTTATATCAGACAGTGACATCAGGTGATGGTAAGACAGACTTTCTTATTTGCACCTCAGCTGAGGTCAGTGTCTTAAGACCTAAGGGATGGGAGGGTTTTAAGGATGAGGTCATGCTTGACCATTTTCAGGATTTCGATTAGAATGGCAAATGAGAATGAGAAAAGGCCTTTTATAAACAATGTTAGAAGTTTACCAGAAGGTGTAATTTCTAAGGCAGACTGAAGATGGTTTGAAGATGTCACTGTCTACCATCCTCATTTCTTTTCATAACTCATCAGACATATGCTACCAAAAGAAACCCTATCTAACCCTTTTTTTCAGAAACTAGCTTCATTTTTGCCTTTCCAGTGAACTTTTAACAGTGAATATAGCAGACTTTTTCTAACTCTGTTTTGTCATTCTAGTTGTGGCCCCAAAAGGGTCAAGTATGATTTCATTCTCAAAACCCTCTCATCCCTTGGGCCTTAGGACACTGACCTCAGCTGACTCATGGTTTACCTCTTTCTGTCTGATGGTTCTATTGTATCACGTTCCTAAAGATAGCTAACACTTAAATAGTGTTACATAGTTTTTTTTAACTACATGTTACCTAATTTTGTCCTTACAATATTCTTCTGAAATAAGTAGCTTATTATTTTTATCTCCATTTTACAAATGAATGCTAAAATTTTCCAGGGTTCTGTCCATTCCACTTTACTTTTTTTCTTATCTGTCTGAAACTTGGATAATTATTTGCAAAAGTTTTTATCATTTTCCTATGGATATTATACAGACCTACTCTTTTATCTATTATGTCATTCATCATTCACACAAATCATAAAGAAAAGCAAAGGGAAATGGAGAGAAGTTAAAAGGAAAAGACAAAAAGAAGAAAGAAAAGTGGAAAGAAGATAGATTTATTGTCTGCTGTATGACCTAAGGAGGGAATATGGAAACAAAAAAGACCAGCCTTGTTCTCAAGGAGATTATCTTTTACCTTTGTAATTTCCTCTTCTTTCTAATTTCACACAGTCCTTGTACCAAAAGATATCTTGATACTGGATATAGGCTCTCAAACAGAAAATCACCTAAGACAGCTACAATATCTTTCCTCAAATACATTTCACCAGACCAGTAGACAACACCATGTCATTTCAAATCACTAGAACTCCAAAGATTCTGTTATTCATTCGACTACCTTTTTTTTTCTTTAGGACTCTTCTTGTATTCTGCTTTTAACTAGACCTTCAATTGTAACTTCTCTGAGAACTGGTGTCAAGGAACCACACATATCTGGGAAAACTTTTTGTTCTGCTAAAAAAAAATAATGTTCAGAGGGAATAAAAAGTCTAACTCTCTTGAGAATACTTCAGTTGAAGTATTTGGATGTTCCAAAGGGAAAGAAAAAACATAGTCCCTTTAGAAAAGCAGCTCATATCAGCAGTATGTGACAGGCCATAAAACTACAGGAAAGAGGCAGCAAAGAAATATTTTATTAAAACTGTGGTCTGGAAGAAAAATACAAACACCTGTGCTTAGTATTTAAGCTCCTTTAGCAAGATCTCAACTTCCTTTCCTTTGCTAGTCAAACTGGCTTGTAATCAACTTGAATATATATATATATTTAAATAAAATTTATAAAGCAACCTGGAAGTACATATAAATAAAAGTCATGAAAATAATCATACTCTTTGACCCAATAATTACGTTGTTGGAAATATTTCCTGAAAGTGGCACCAAAAGTGACAAGAAAAGAAACTATTTGTTTAGAATTGTTCATAGTAACATTATATATAATTGCAAAAAATTAGAAGCCACCTAAATACTCACAAATAGGGGAAATGACTAAATTGTGATATGTTAATATAATGGAGGACTCTGCTGTCAATAAAATTGACAAGAGTGAAAAATAGGAAGAAATCTGAAAGGACCTTTTATGAAATAACATGAAGCAACAAACAGCACTAGCAGAATGGAGTAAACATTGTGACCAATTAAAAGGAAATTTGAATACTTGAACAAACAATCCTGATAGGTTCTTGGTGTGAATGAAAACCTTATTTGTTTAAATTAATTGATTTAAGTTGTTACCAAGTATATTAATTAGTCATACTGATGTTCAATATTTAACTTTAATAAAAATATTTATATCTATATAGCTTAAAAACTGACCTGCCAACTAATTTTGGTATATGACATTTCATCTCCTGCCACTATCTTTGTATAAGTGGTTTTCTACATGTCTCAAAAGTGCTCTCTTAACTTGCTCTAATTTCCTGTAAGAGTTAAAATGAAACTATATTTGTAAAATAAATATAAAAATTTGTAAAACAAATATATTTGTATTTGAGTACTTTAAAGAGCTATATAAATGCTATTATTACTAATAGAAACAGTAGTAGTGGCAGATGTTGCTGTTATTGTTTAATGACTACTTACAAGGCATCCTTTGTTCCCAAATATTAACACTTTCTAACTTCTGATGTTTTTAATATATGATTTATCAATATACCCCTTCTCTACTCTCCCCTACTCATTGAGAAAAAACATATTATTCTTGATGATTTGGACTATTTTTGTATTTGTTTTTGTCCTAGTGTCTAGTATAATGCTGCCCACATAGTAAGCACTTAATAAATATTTGTTGAATCAAATTGTTAAACTAAATGTTATAGTTATAACCCTCAGTATCTTTCTTCATTTATCATATTCTCCTTTGGTTTACAGTTCAGACCTTAAGACAGGAAGACTCATCTTGATGAGTTCAAATCTGATTTCAGATGCTGTGTGATCCCTGGCAAGTCAGTTTATTCTGTTTGTCTTAGTTTCTCCATCTGTAAAATAAGCTGGAGGAGGAAAATTACTCTAGTATCTTTGCTCAGAAAACCTCAAATGGGGTAATGAAGAATCAAATATGGGGCGGTTAGGTGGCAGGGGCGGCTAGGTGGTATAGTGGATAAAGCACCGGCCTTGGAGTCAGGAGTACCTGGGTTCAAATCTGGTCTCAGACACTTAATAATGGCCTAGCTGTGTGGCCTTGGGCAAGCCACTTAACCCCATTTGCCTTGCAAAAACCTAAAAAACAAAGAATTAAACATGACTGCAAATGATTGAACAATAAAATCTGCCCCAGATTAGCACACAGCAGGTACCTGAATATTTTTTAATTGAATTACATTGGATCTAGGTTTCAAAGCCCATAATGGGGAAGCTTTTTTGAGGTGGGTAGAATTGTAAGTAGGAAGCCAAAGGTGGATCCTACTAGTAGTGAAGGAAAAGATAATTGAAGACTTCTGAAGACATCTACAGTAAAACTTTTTAAAATCCCAAAGCATTAAGCTCCAATGTCCTATAGCCAATTTTCTCACTCATAAAAGGTACATAATAAAAATAACTATAGATTCTTTGTTTAGATCAAATACAATAGCAAATGTAAAGTGCTTTATAATTATTAAAAATTATATAAATGTGATATTGCTATTAATACTGTTATAATCATACTGCTGAAGCTCCAATCCCAAGAAGGTTTGCTTCTTTGTCAGTTTTGTAAATTGCTTTATGAAGCTGTCATCCATATCCTCCATTTGACTGGGAGGTCTCTAGTAATAATAGCTTGCATTTATATGACCTGATTAGGCTAAGAGTGAGTATTTTCAATATGACTTAAATCTTCTATAATTAACCTAGATCTTTCACTTGACTAACAAGTAGAATGAGGGCTTGGAATATGTCTGTCCATTCAATTCAATATTAGCCACCAATCCCAGAAGAAAGACACTTCCTTACCTCGGAGAAATAGTCTATTCAACACTGGCATGAATCCTGGGGCAGTTTTAATCTGGCTGAGGGTAAGAATTGTGAATATTCTTTATTCCTTTATAAACAACCTGACCCCAGGTCTGCCAGCCCATCAAGCAGATAAAACCAGGAACCAGATATTGACTTTGTAACTTTGTGAATGTAACTTTTTACATTCTTTCCTCCTACCCTACTTTCCTTAACAATTAATAATCACATTACCTTTCAAACTGAGAACAATAATTTACTACCCCATGACTCATTTAGAATACCTGTGATTTTGAATCTTTCTGCCTGTTATACTTTCCCCAAAGAACCACTCCTTGTTCCTTCATGTCCAGCCCTGTCAGTGTCTCTATCCCATGTTTCTCTAGCCTCTTCTCATGCCCTTGGGAAACTATTCTATAAAAAATGGTCCTTCATGCTTTTTTTAGACCTGAATCTTTCTCTCCTGGAAATTAATATCTATCTATCTATCTATCTATCTATCTATCTATCTATCTATCTATCTATCTATAATTGCTTTCCTCCAACAGGATACTCTCCTTGAGAGCAGACTACCACTAAACATTTATGAAACTATTAAATTACAGGTACAATTTAATTGTCTCTGTAATCTCATCTCTAGCACAATGTGTAGCACACAATGATGATATTTGTCTTTTATTCTTGAAGCAGATCATGTCATCAAGGAGGTGATGCCATGACATGCAAGTGAATTGGATTTGAGTGAGGGGAGCTGTGTTGAGTCATCAGCCTCACTTTCTCCTCTAGAGCCATCTGGGTCCAGTGGTTAGATATGAATAAGGATGACTAGAAATGATCCGATGTGAGGCAATCAGGGTTAAATGCCTTGCCCAGGGTCACACAACTAGTAAGTATCTGAGGACATACTTGTTTGTAGGCCTTCTTGCCTTCAAGCCCATTACCCTTTCTCCTATGCAATGAAACAGTTATCAGTTTGCTTTATAGATTATAGAATCTACTTTAAGGTGACAACAGCAGTATGAATAAAAAAGAAGGGACAGATCCTAGAGATACTTCAGAAGGAGCAGCCAAAGTCCTTAGTGAGTGAAAGGGAGACAGAAAAGTCCAATTTGAGAGCAAGGTCCCAGCCTCTGTCACCAGAGAGAAAGCTGGTGTCTTTGATAGAACAAAGGAAGTCAGGAAGAGGAAGTGGACACAATATGAGTTTGAGATAAATATTTAAAAATGAATTAGTAGTTAATACTGTTGATCTGTAATTTTAATACACAATCCTTTAAAATATAGTTTATTACCATGCAAAACATTATATTCAAACCTGGGAAAAACCTAAATGGTTGCCATAAGCCATAACCAAAAATCACTTGGTGGCATAAACCCAAATCACAAGGACTAGAGTCATGAAGAAATTTCCTGCATTGTGTTATCCTTGAAGCCTAGCCTAAAGAGTGAGAGATTGAATAATCATCTCTTCACAACTGAAACACAACAAAATAACTGAAGTCAGAAGACTTGGCTCATCTGTTTGATCTTGGGGAAAAAAGTTTAACAACTAACATTTATACATTGTATATAATGTTTAAATAAAATATAATATATACATAGCAAAGTTAAGTTGACTATCTTGACTGGTAAGTGCTACTGGATAGGGACTGTGATTTCTTTGGCATAGGGAACATCCAGATAAGAAAACCAACTTCATCAACACACTTCATCTCTGCAACTTAGTAGAATGTTAGCTCCTTGCCATTCCCCAAAAGATAATGGTTCAAGGATATAAAAAAGCAGTTTTTCAGAAGAAGAGATCAAAGCTACCAATAGTCATATAAAAATGCTCTAATTCATAATCATTAGAGAATTTCAGATAAAAATAATGCTGAGTTACTACTTCAAACTCATCAGATTTGCTAAGATGACAGAAAAGGAAAATGACAAATGTCTGATGGGCTGTGGGAAAATAGGGACACTAATGCATTGTTGGTGGGGTAGTGAACTTCTCCAACTATTCTGGAAAACAATTTGCAACTATTCCCAAAGGACTATGAAACTATACATACCCTTTGATTTAGGAATACTAGTACTAGTTCAACATACCAAAGAGGTTAAAATAGGTTTCATATGTACAAAAATATGGAACACAACTCCTTGTGATAGCAAAGAATTAGAAACTGCAGGGATGTCCATCAAGTGGGGAATGGGTGAACAAGTTATGGTATATGAATGTAATGGAATATTTATTGAGCTATAAGAAATGATAAAAAAAGGATGGTTTTAGAAAAATCTGGGAAGACTTGTATAAACTTGTACAAAGTGAAGTGAGCAGAACTAGGAGAATAATTTAGACAATAACAGTAAATTGTAAAAACAATCAACTGTTAAAGATTTAATAACAATGCCAAAGTACTCATGATTTAAAATTGTATCTCCAGAAAGAGAATTGATGACCTCAGAGTGCAGATTCAAGCATATTTTTTTCTTTATTTTTCATCTTCCATAAACAAGATATGCCTCTTGGGTACTTTCTTTGGTATTATTTTTTGCCTGGAATGTTCTCCCTCTTTTACTCTGACTACTGACCTCTCTAGTTTGCTTTAAGTCCCAACTAAAATTCCGTCTTGTCCACAAAGTCTTGCTTAATTTTTAATGCCTCTCTGTTAATTATTTCCCATTTATCCTATACATAATTTGATTTGTTTGTATTTGTTTGCTTGTTGTTTCTCCCATTAGATTATAAGCGACTTGAAGGAGGAGACTATCTTTTGTCTCTTTATATCTTCATTGTTTAGCACAGTGCCCATCACATAATAGTTGATTGATTCTTTCTTCTAGGATATGACTAATGCAGAAATATATTTCTTATAGCTTCATATGTATGATAGGTATCATATTTCTTGCCTCCTCAATGAGTAAGGAAGGGAGAGAATTTGGAACTGAAAACAAAGATAAGATTAAAAAACATATTAACTTTTTAAGATCAGGAGTCATCTCCCTTTTCTATTTATATGCCCAATACTTAGCACATAGTAAGCATTCAATAAATATATTTTCATTTATTCATTCATTAGAGTGTTGCCTAGGACACTGTGAGGGTAAGCCACTTTCTCAGAGTTACTCAGTGAGTGTGTGTCTGAGGTAGGGTTGGGAATCAGGTCTTCCTGACTCCAAGTTCATAATTCAATCCCCTGTGCTACCTAGTCAGGGCCTCAGTTTCCTCATCTATAAAACTAGGAGACTGGAGTAAATAACCTTTAAGGTCTTTTCTGGTTCCAGGACTATAAACCTTGAGATCCAATTCCTTCCATTGCTCTGCCTTGTTTGTAAGCGACATTTGATAAATGTCAACTTTTTGTCTTTTTATTCCCAGTGTCTAGCTTAATGCCTCCTTTTTTAAAAAAGACAATTTAATTGAGTTAGTTGTTTTAATACCAATTCCTAAATGTCCAAAAACATAGAGAATATTTATGCACACTATGGGTACTAAAAGAAATATGAACTGAGGTAAAAGATGCTATCAAAGAAAACTGTGAACAAATGGTAGGACAGAATAGTTGTGACAATTTAGATTCTACTGGCTGGTATTTTCACAATGAAAAGAAAAAAGAGGAACACCTCCAGCACTTCGGGTGAACTCTCTTAAAGAAAGACATGGACAAGAGTCACACAGGACGAGCAGGTATGATATGGGTGGGTTGTGGTTTATATTATAGTAAGGAGTACTTACATGGATGAGATCATATCCATTTGAGTATTTCATTTGAGATAGTCAATAAATACTTGCTGATTGATTTTTTCCTAATTCTCTCTTAGAAAACCTCCCAAAGCGGTTTTCAAAGTTCCCACCCTTCACTTTATCAGGCCATTGTGGACTATGCCTTTTCATCTTCCCCACTCCTTTCCTTCCTCTCAACTCAGGTCAATTTGATTGCAGCTCCTTTCATTTGACCCAGAACTCTCAAATCTTGAACCAGTCCTCAAAATGGTGTACTTGGCTTTACAAGATCCTGAAATCCTCTGTCCTCTGAAAAGAGTGTTAAATGTTACTCCATAAGTCAGAAAGCAGATTTTCTCCAGTCAGGACCAGGGATAGTTGAGATAGTCAACTGTGTGAAGGTACAATATACAATAGGCAGACCGAAGGGTGAATTGAGAAGTACTTTTTTAATGCCTATATTTTCCTATCAAAAATGCCTTCCACCATGCTAGATAGGTACTTACTTTGTAAAAGGTCTCAGGGGTAAAGTAATAAATATACAATTTTTAAAAGAGAGAGTATGATTCTCAAACCTTTTCTGCTTTCTCTCATCTCCAGTGAGGCTAGCAATCAATGACTGCCATTCCGAACTTTACCCTATTTGATGGATATTTAATATTCCTTGATCCATATGTTCTTCATGTTTGTCTGCAGCAATGCTTTTTGAGATGGAAGATCCCTTAAATCACTGCACATAGATCCTTTCATAGTATAAGCAATTTGCATTTAATTTTTTTATTGTAAAAAAGAGGATAGGGATTGAGATAAGTGGTGAGCTCTGATTAAATTTTTCAGATTTCTTTCTGAAATTAGTCTGATTGAATTCAATCTCAGAATTCTCTTGGGTTAAAGTCCCCACCTTTGCCTTCTAGTACTGTATCTTAGTCAGATTTCACTTTGCATCTGATAATCTTCTTCCTTCCCTGGATTTTCTTTTTCTTCTGCTCTGTTGGAGGATGTGTGGTTTAACCTATCCTATGTATACAACCAAACAAACAGGTGTGAAGACATAATAGCATCTCTGACAAGTAGAGATGCTTTAAAATGGAGCTATGGAGAAAACCAGAACTCTGCCAAATTCCCCTAGTGTTAATCAGGGAGGAGCGAGGAAAAGTACGAATTCCCTTCCAAAATCTTTCCAGATCTTACTCCCTACAAATCTCTCACAACAGAAAGAGCTTTATCACTTGCTCCAGATGGATCGGCACTGACCATCTTAGCAGACAGAGCCCTGGACTAGGAGTCGGGGGGATTTGATTTTTTGTCAAGGGCCGGCTGCTAATTAGATTTGAGAACTTGGAGAAAGCTCCCCTTTGGGAACTAGATCTCCTAAATTGTAAAATGAAGGGGTTAAATAGTTGATCTCTAAGACCCAGCTCTACAATTCTAAGGGTCTAGGATTCCCCGTTTCTCAGTCCCCCTGATGTTCCCTTCGCGGGTCCTCCCCTCCCTGTTCCCTTTTCCTTAGTTCCACCGACCCCTCACAGGGCAGGGTTTCTGTTTACCTGCTAGGTTCTTTTTCTACCCTAGGGGAAAAGACAAGTGGGCTTGGGGCGGGTGTGTGTGTGTGTGTGTGTGTGTGTGTGTGTGTGTGTGTGTGTGGCGGGGGGAGAGGTCCGTAGGGAGGGGGTGTCGGGGAGGGCCGAGGAGGCGGCCCCTGATTGGCTGGGGAGGGGGAGTGGAGGCACGGAGTTTCCCACAATGCCCCGGTGCGGTGCAGCCGCGGATGGATGCTGCGGGAAGGGGCTGCCATTTGCTGCCCCAGCCAGCGGCGCGCTGACCTGCCCAGTCTCCCGCAGTCCCCGCCGCCCGGCCCCGGCCCCGCGCCTCGCGGCCGCTCCGCCTCGGCTCGGTCCCTGGTTCCTGGGGCCGCCGACATGAACACCAGCTCGGGCAGCGGGGAGGAGAAGGGGGCTGCCGGCAGCAGCAGCGGCGGAAGCGGCGGCGGCGGGAGCTTCTGCCGCGGAGCCGAGGGCGGTGTGGCGGAGCCGCGGAGCGCAGGGGCTGGAGCGGCGGCGGCGGTGGCGGCGGCTGCAGCCGCCCTGGAAGAGCCTCAGGCCCCGGGCCAGAAGGAGAAGGACGAGGCTCTGGAGGAGAAGCTGAGAAACTTAACTTTCCGGAAGCAGGTCTCTTACAGGTAGGAGACAGAAGCCCAGCAGAGCCAGTCACCCCCAAGCCTCTCCGAGGTGCTCCTCGAACCCTCTCCATTCTCCTTCCTCCAAAACGGAGGTGGGGAAGTTGGAGACACCTGCCCAGCTTCCTTCCCTTCTCTTCCCATCCTACTTCCCCCTACCCCCACCCCCCCCTCCGGGAGCCTCTACCCTCCGCACAGCTTTGGATCTGGAATCGGAGCCTGTTCCTTTCCCACCCTGTCTTTGGACTGAGCCTCTGATACCAGACTGGAGACAAGAAAGGCTCCCTTTGGTCCTTTAATTCAGAGAGGGGGAGTAGTGGGAAATCCAGGGAACCTGAAAGTCGTCCCTAAAGTTGCCCATCAGTCATTGCCTCTCTTAGACACCACTCCTCCAATCCCCCAGATTTCTCTAGATGGCACCTTGGCACTAACTTAAGAACTGAGATCACTCCGACAGGTAGAAGAGAATTAGCTTTATGCTTAAAAGGAAGGAGATATTATGGGTCATAAGCCCTGCAACTAGCAAATATACACACATAGAGAACAAATGCATGTATGAATACATACTCCATACATGTGCATACACATACCATATATGGGCATATATATATATATATATATATGTATATGAACTATGTCTAACTAGTGACAGATCCTTAGTATCATGATCTATGTTGGCTTCCTGTCTTCTGTGCAACGGTGTGGTGTGGGTCGTACAGTTTACTGTTGGTATCATACTGATGAGACCCAGTATGTTAAAGACAACACAATCATAATCACTTCCTCGAACTAAATATTTGGGGCTAGGGGAGGAGATTAGAGGAAGGCAAAGGTGGTAGGTGCTGGCAGCTACTCTAGGCAGAATGGTGTGGAAGGGAAATTCATCAGAATGCATCACACTAAAAAAAAAAAGCAAAAATCAGCATTATACAGATAGGGTCAAGATATGGTCTGGTTTGGGAAGCTCAAATAGAGGAAGTAGTGATTTATTTTTTGATAGATCAAGGATTCGGATAATGTGGGGGCTATAGATTAGTATCATCTATTTCTTTTTGAGGTTTAATATTATTATTACTTGAGAAAGGGTCTGGAAAAAAAAGCAAGTTTCTTTTTTTTTAAACTTGCATATTCCCTTCCAGAAAACCATATAGAGTATCAAGCCTGTTAACCCGTGTTCTGTTATGTAAGCAAAGGCAGATGACAAAGGTGTGTGGGTTTGAGTGTGTGTTTGTGGGGGGGGGGGGTTGAGAGGTGATTCACTTAGGATCCCTACAGATATTGTGTCTGCCTGGTGTCCCCCAGATTTACATTTGTTTGTTGGAGTTATTTATTGAGTACAGGTAATGTGATTTTAACTTTTTCACTATTGCAAAATTGCTGGTGAAGTAGTTGCATTACAGAATTCCTGTATTGCATTTTTGTTCCCAGTAGGCTGAGGGAATTTCCCACCTGAGTTGCTTTTTCAGTTACTCACTTAGATCAGGACCAATCAGATTTCAATCTTTATATTTTGGATTTCTAAAAATAGAGTAGGAGGGGGTGGGAGTGATGAGGAGTGATAGCTCAAGGGAGGCATGTTAGGACACAGAGGATGCTACTTCTTGGTTAGACCTTGAGAAGCTGCAGCTGCTGTGCAATCCTGTAATGATCAAAAGTTAATTTGTGGGAAGCAATTCTGGTGGGTCTTTTTTTTTTCCATAGTCCAAAGCACCTCCTGGCATGGAAGAATCCAACCTTGTTATTTGTATCATCTCCTCTCTGTGTAGGTCTAAGGCTAACATTTGCAAGGGAAAGCAGATCATATCCCTCAGGGATACTCTGTCTGGTCAGGTTTTTTTGTTTATGAGAATATATTGGAGAAGATATGCAGTGCCAGTTGGTGCCTACATCATTTTTATATGAATGTATAACAATGGGTTTTGGGATTCCATTTAGTGAGTTGACTGCTCTTTAAACTTAATTTCCCTTTAAATCTTTATTTGTTAATTTTCTGGAGTGTTTCTGAGAATAAGATTTCCTTATTCATTTTAGCATCATGACCTTTGATCTCATGCCCACAAAACAGGGTCAGAAGACAGGTAGAAAGTGAGGAAGCAAGAGAATAAAGGCAAAACCCCCCCTACAAATTATTCTTGCTCCAGGAAACTTAGAAAGATTGCCTTTCGGACAGCCATCTATATCAGTCAAGAACAGCTGGCCTGAGCTCTGAGCATGTTTACAGATGGCCTGAAGTTTGTAGTCTGCTAGCCTAGGAGGAACTTTTTACCTCTTTACCTCATCTCTGATAGCACCCGGGGAAAGATGTGAGGTCATAGGATCACATGACTATAGGATTATAGATTTACAGCTGCAAAAGGCTTTAGAGGTTATTGAGTCCACCCCATTCATTCTATAGATGAGCAAATTGAGACCTAGAAAGTTTAAGTAACTTATATAGGGTCACACAGCTAGTAAATGTCTGAGATAAGCTTTGAACCCAAGGCTCAACTTCCTGACTCCAAATACAGCATTTTATCTACTTTTTTCCCTGAGAAAGCAGGGTCAGAAAGAGCCCACAATATGAATCCAACTTGGAGTGGTTCATGAACTCTGTGTGTGTGTGTGTGTGTGTGTGTGTGTGTGTGTGCACGTGCGCGCATGTGTATTATATCTTTATGGGGCTGGAGATTAGGTGAAGAGAGAGACAATATCCCAGTATCACAGATGAGGTATGAACGTAAAGGAATCTTCCACAACAACCTGTCCATTTCCTTCCTTTTAAAAATGAGGAAACTGAGAGAAGACATTTACTTAAGGACATAATGTTTAAGTGGTGAAACTGGGATTTGAACCAGAATCTTTTGACATCAAATTTAAGGCTTTTCACAGTATCAGTAAAAATTGTTCCAGGATATTGATATGGATTCAGGCTTGAGTTTCAAGTTACCCTGCCTTACAGAGAGGTCAATTTATTCGAATGTAATCTTAGTCTTCCATTTTTAAGTAAGTTAATTAACTTATACCTGCAGAGGATTTAAAGTATGAGTGACTTACCTGCTGTATTGCTTTCCTGGTCTCTTTTTGAAGAACAGGAGCTTCTTATGAAATGGCACTTGATGGAGTGAGGGAAGGGGGCTATGTTTTGGGGGAGGTGTGTGTGTGGGGGGGTCTCATCATCTATTTCTGTTGCTAAGGAACATATAAGCCAGGGTTTAAAAATAAATGAGGAGTGGGTGGGCATGCAGTGACTCCTGTCTTTTTAGAGACCAGAGCCCTTTTCAAAAGCCTTTAAATAGCCATTTCTGGAGGCAGATTATTCATTTTGCTTGACTTTGACTTTGTTAAGGAAAATAAACTCTTTTTTATCCCAGATTTCCCCTCATTATCTCATCTTTCTTGAGGTTTTTTGGGGGAACCATTTTTCCATGAGGAATTTTCCTTTCTTTCAATTCCAGTTCCCCTACAGCAAGCAGGCTTTGTAGACAGCTGAGCTGAGGGTTTTTATAAGGCAGTGTTAGTGAGCCAGTACTTTTCTCTTAAAATTATTACCTTTTTTCTCCCTTTACAAATTATGGTACTGCAACAGATACATACATGCAAAGAACTATGTCATGTGCAGGAAACTATTTTTTTCCTTCCATTTGGACTTCCATTTACAACAACACAATAGAAGTTATTCTCAGAAATCTACCGGCTTTCAGGGGATTCATCTTAAGACTGTTCTATGGTGTGTGCGTGTGTGTGTGTGTGTGTGTGTGGGGGGGAGACAAGAAAGCTGGAGAAAGGAAAGAGGAAGAGAGTGAGAAAGACTGAGAGATGGGGAAAGACAGGAGAAAGGAAGAGAGAGGGAGAGAGAAAGAAAGCAAGAGAAGAGAGAGGGAGAGAAACAGAGAGAGAGAGAGAGAGAGAGAGAGAGAGAGAGAGAGAGAGAGAGAGAGAGAGAGAGAGAGAGAGAGAGAGAGAGAAATGAGTGAGAAAAAGGGTAAAGAAAGAGATTGAAAGAGAAAGAGAGGAGAAAAGAAGACACACACACACACACACACACACACACACACACACAGATTGATTTTGTGTGTGCACACAGCTGCCCACTTACTGTTTTTTTCTCTTTCCAACTGTTCCAAATGCAGTTCTCCATGACCTTTTATCTCCTTACAGATCACATTGACTCCAACACCTTTGGGCACCTGTATTCCTTCCATATTTAAAATGAAAAAATCCTTCTGCTGATTTGCAGTCAAGCTTATACATTCTAACACATGGCAGGGAGAAAAATATAATTGTTCAGGATTGCTGAGAAATATTCTTTCACCCACATGGCACATGCCATCTCTATGAAGATACCCTTATGAGATTTTCATATGGTGATAAAAAATAGTACCCAGGTGCAATGTGGGTGAGTATAGATACCAATGAGAAATTCACACTTCTGCTATCATATGGACAGCTGAGTGTGAGAATAAAGTATGATTCTGAGAGGGAAGAACCCTGGAATATACTTCTTATGCTCTCACTTGCATTCAAGGAGTTTCATTGCCCTTTGCCTTGGTTTCTCCCTCTGTAAAATGATGGTACCTCCCTCCTGTCCTCTTTGAAGAGACAAGGGGAAGGTGAATTAAAACCCATTTTCAGGTTGCTTTATACTGCTTAGACTGGGATACTGCTATATATGTATATATATATATATATGTATATATATATATATATATATGTATAGCACTCTAAATCAACAAATCTTTATTTAATAACTATTTTGTTTTTTCCTAACATGGCAGTAATGGCATTGTGTTGGCATTTCATTTCTTCCCTTACCAAAACTGGAGCATAAAGAAAGAGGAAAGGATAATGTGAACATAGGAAGGATGAAATGGACCCAATTTATACTTCTTAATTACCATCATGACTTATGTCAAGAAAGTCAAATAGAAAAATTAAGAACTTTCCATTTCATGCTGTGTTTTAGAAGAAAATTCCTTGACTACCTATAAACTTTTGGTTATTTGTGTGGGATACTATGGTAATAGTTTTAACCCAAGTCAGGAGAGCTGGGTTCAAGATCTAGCTAATGAATAAGTCATATCCTTTCTTGAGGACTCAGATTCTTTTACTTGTAACAGGCAACGATTGAACTTGATGACTTCTAAGGTTCATCCTAACTCATTAATTCTATAAGGTATTTATTGCTAACTAACATTTTATATAAAACTTTAACAAGTGCTTTCCTTATTCTAACCTTGTCAGGTATATTATTATCATTATTATGATTGTTATTATGCTTATTATTTTGAAGTAAACCTGTGCTTTAATTGGTGAAAGGAATTCCCTGTGATGAAAATTCCTCTACCGATAAAGATTTTCAACTACTTTTTAACTTATAGTCACCTAGAGTTGTCTGAGGATGTTAAGAAGTTATGCAGTCAGAATGGGTCAAAGATTGGACTTAAATCCTGTGATTCCTGACTCACAGGTCATTTGTTGTTACATCATACCATCCTTGTTTTACAGATGAGGAAACTGAGGCTTTGAGGTGAAGGTCCATAACTTGAACCTAGATCTCTTTTCTTTGAGTTCAGTATTCTTTCCACCATCCATGCTGTTTCCTTATTGATGAGTCATTTGCTTGTAAGAGATATTATGAAATCAGGTCAATTTAAAAAGTAGAAAAGGATCTACTAACATTGGAAGATATTTTCAGAGATCAAAATAAAGAGTATTTGAAAGAAGATAATAAGGCAGTTGGAAATTTATTTGATTTGTCAAATGAGAATTTACTTGATTTTCCTAAGACTATCTTACTATGCAAAATGAGTTTAATTGTGGTAGTGTAATGCTAGGATAAGACAGTAGTGAATACTGAGCTGTTAAACAACTATTAAAAGTATTTTTTGACCCTAACTAATCCAAAGAATTTATAATCATAAGATTTCCTTCTCCTGAAGATTACTATGTTGTTGCTATTGAGTCATTTCAGTTGTGTCTGACTCTCTGTGACCCAATTGGAGTTTTCTTGGCAGAGATACTGGAGTGATCTGCCATTTCCTTCTCCAGTTCATTTTACAGAAGAGGAAGCTGAGGAATACAAGATCAAATGATTTGTCCAGGGTGACATAGTAACTGAGGGCACCTTTGAACCCAGGTCTTCCTGATTCCAATTCTGGTGCTCTATCCATTGAATCACTTAGCTACCTAGGAGGATTACTATCTAAGATCCCATAATTTTTTATTCTTTGTATTAGAGATGTCACTATTAGCAGAGTGCATAGTGCTTTGGGAATATTTTTTTTCTCCTTCAGAATTACTCAGGTTCTCTTCAAACTGTACCTAGGACATACCCTCAAATTGAGCAAGAACGGGAAGGAAGAAGCTAGGGACTCTGAGACAAGAGCTTGGGGGATGACATGTACAGGGAGGAGGTGAGAGAGAGAAACTCACCCCAGCCTGCCATCTGGTAGATTCATATTATTATTATTATTATTATTATTATTATTATTATTATTATTATTATCATCATCTAAGTGTTACGTTCTACTTTTCTATGCTGGTAAAGGACTGAAGTTACTCTTGGGGCCCTAGGCCCCTCCAAGCAAGAGTGTTGATTTTCTTACTGAGAAGTTGAAACAAACATTTTATTTTATTTCTTTTTACAATGTTTCAATATTCCTATCCTTCAGAGCCTTGATTCTAAATGGGCTAGCTTAGGAAGCCTATGTGGGCAAGGGGTGAAAATGAGGAAGAGGAGATTATTTTCAGGTGTGCAGTGCTATATCTGGAGAACTTTATTCAATGTGCATTTCTATCAGGGGGCAGAATAATGAAATTGTAAAAGCCCTGGAGTGTCAGAAGAATTGGGTTCAAATCCTACCACCCTCATTCATTACCTCTGTGATTTTGGGTCACAGCCCTCTTGGCCTCAGGTTCCTTGTTTGTAAAATAAGGCTGCTACTTACCCTCCGTAGCTGTGAGAATCATGTGAAATTTTATATATATTTACATATATATATATATATATATACATATATATGTATATATGGGGCATCTTGAGGTCTAGTTGTTCTCTGCCCCTTTGCAGGGCTTTGCTTTATTCTTGGGTTTTGTTTTCATAACTCCAGTGGTTTTCTTCATTCAACAAACATTTTTTAAAGTATCTGCTATGCACCTGAGGCATGGTGCTAAGGGCTGGAATTGCACCATAAAAATGAAATAGTTTTTGTTCTCAAGTATCTTACATTCTAATGAAGGCATAGGATGCTTTCTCCATTATTATTTAATTTTGCTCTATAGTGTATCCCTTTGAAACTGGCAATTAGACGTTGGCTAATTATGTGCAGCACTATTTTAATGAGTTACACTTTCATAGAAAAATACATAATTAGCCATATTGTGTTCTCTTTTTTCCCTAGCTCTTATCTATTTACATCTGATGAAATTGGTCTACCTATATTACTAAAATCCACTAATTTGCAGAGCACATAGACTGGCTGAACAAACATAAACTCAGATATTCAGAAAGAAACTTTGGAATGAGAGGACTTTGTAGAAAGCATAGGCTAGTCCACCGGGCTTGTGCTATTTATTAACACCTAGTACTTTTGAGTTTAGAATGCCTATCTTATAGATACTATTATTTATTTCCTTCTAGGCCTCTAGGTGGTACAGTGCATAGAGTGTCAGTCTTGAAGACTCATTATCCTGAATTCAAATTTGATCTTAGATAGTCACTAGCAGTGTGAAGTCACTTAACCCTGTTTGTCTTAGTTTCCTCATCTGTAAAATGAGTTGAAGAAGGAAATGATAGATCACTCCAATCTCTTTACTTAAAAAAAAAAGGTCATGAAGTCAAACAAGACAAATGACAGAAACAAGCGTATTTCCAATTACAGAGATTGCTACCAAGTGATGTGGATTTTAGTAGTATAGGTAAACCAATTTTATCAGATGTAAAAAAAAAACAAGAGCAAGGGAGAGATGATCACATGATATAGCTAATTATGTATTTTCCATGAAAATGTAACTCATTAAATTAATGCTGCACACAATTAACCAACATCTAATCACCAGTTATTCCAAAGGGATACAATATAGAGCAAATTTAAAGAAATAAAAACACCTAGGTACAAGTTAAGCACCTTCTACTAATTTTCTACTGTTATCAATCACTGCATAGCTTATTTCTTGTTTTCATTTATACTTGAAAGAAAAACCTCCAAGTCTCTCCCACTTATCATTTTGGTGTCCTAATACCTCTGGTCTTGTGTATGTTCATAGCTTCAGCTATTTTGCCAACCTAGTTGGGGTTTCAGAGTGGTATCAAAAACCTTTAACTATCTATTTGTTCCTATCAAAGAGAAGGCATTAATTTGCCTCACAAACACTACCAATTAGCTCTGGAACACTTTAATCCAGCCAATCCTTCTCGAGGGGAGAATATTGATTCCCGACTGCATGTACTTTGTGTTTACTTTTTCTTACATAGTTATACCAGAAATAGAGAGAAAAGTCATGGCTACTTAATTGCCTGGAGATTGTGTAAAACCCTGCAACTGTCTTTTCTCCAATTCAGATAAGGTTCTTCAGACAATTATGTTTCTGTCACTAACTCCCTCTTTCTAACAGATCTTTCTTAGCTTTGTGGAAAGGTTGTTATATGGAGAATGCTAAAAGTATACTTTAACCAGTTCGACCATTCTTAGTTTTGCTTAATCCAGTTTCTTTTGTCTTTTCTTCACTTTTAAAACACATTTAAACAAATATCAAATTACTCCAGTGTCTTGGCCAAGAAAACCCCAGATGGGGTCATGAAGAGTTGGACACAACTGTAATGAACAAAAATAAATAGATCATAACTTCAATATTTAAATAGAGCTATGATCTCATCCCCCAACAATTCAGATCATGGCTCATCCATGCCTTCTCATTTGTGATAATCTTGTCAAAGTTCTTCCTTTAATCCTCCCCAGGGGAACTCTCCAGGACGCTAGGTATTTTGACATGCTGAGGATACCACAGCAACACAGAGGCTATCTGTTCTTCCTTACTTTTGCTCCATTAGAGGCCACCTCTTTTTCTGTTCATACATCTCTTTGATAATATCTTTTACTCAGCTCTGCAATTTGTCTTTAGTAATATGCTGTTGCCTATTTACACCCACCATATGTCTCTCCTTTGTCCTTTGGGTGACCTGCAATTTTATTTCTCATAGATTGTGTTATTTTATGATTCTTAGTCATATAGCACCACCAGAAGAAATTGGCTTAAAAAAAAGATGAGTTTTTGTTTCAGGGAGAAAGTTGGGGTCAGTGTAAGTACTTCTTAGCTCTGCAAATATAATCCAACCCACTCTCTTCCTTTCATTCAATTATGGACCCAATTCACTGACCATCTGCAATGGACTTAGATGATGAGCAGTTTTAAAAAGAGATTTATTTTCTTTTTAGAAGGCAGCTGGTGGTACAATGATAGAGCACTGGACTTGGAGTCATGAAGATCTGAATTCAAATCTGCCCTCAAACATTTTCTATCTGTATGACCTGGGCAAATTTCTTAACTTTTGTTTGCCACAGTTTTCTCAATTGTAAAATGGGGATGATGAACAGCATATATCTCCCAGTTTGCCCAGACAATAATTATTTCTAAAAGCTCTTAATAGTGATTGCCATATAGTAGACATTACATAAATATTTATTTCCTCCCTTCTCCAACAGGGATTTGCATGGCATTTTTTACATGAGATTTCTGTGGGAAAAGAAAAATTCTTTGGATCAAATTAACTGATGATGTTAAAAGACTATGTTATACTATAGAACAAATCCTGATATTAGCCAAAAAATATCTGGCTACTGTCAAGCCTGAAAAGAGTAAAAATAAATCAGAATTGGCAATGGCTATCACTGAACCCAGTTAGTAAAGAAATTTTCTATTTGATCTTTGAGAGTTTCATGTTGTTGATTTTCAGAGCTACGTTGAAACTACCCAGCTAATAGAAACATTAGGTGGAACTTTCATTTTACTTATTTATTTACTTATTTAATTATTATTATTTACTATTTTATTTTATTTATTACATCTGCATCTAATAAATGAACCATAAATAGAGGATTAACAGAAGTTGTCATTCCAGCTGGGAAGATATCTTTTCTTATATATACACATACATTTACATGTACCAACATGCACATGCACACATTTATACACTTATTCTTGAAATTTGTCATTTTTCTCTTAGCTGCCAGGTAAACTATTTAGGCTTGTTCTTAAGACTTGAAAAGCAAAAAGATTGATATTATTTTTTCTACTTCTTGAATACTTACATGAATCTTATTATTTAATGAAAGACTATTCCATTTTTGAAAAGTTCTATTTGTTAGGAAATTCTCCCATACATGGAGTTAAAATCTGTTTCCTCCAACTTCTAGTCATCGTTTTTCATTCTTCCCTCTGATTTTAAAACTTCATGAGTTTAGAGCAAGTAGGTGAAAGAGCCCAAGTAGGAAAGGCCCAGGTCATTGTTCATGGAAGTAGGGAAGGTCAGGCAGCCGGGATCAGGAATACAAGCTAGTATCCTAGGAGACACAGGAGCTAGTCAGACACACAAAGGGCCTCACCTCTCAAAGGCTGAGCAAATGAGTCAGGAATCTAAGAACAGAAGCCCTGGGTAACAAGTACAGGAAGGGACAAGCCTCTAAATATAAATGGTTTCATCTGAAGTCTCCCTTTTCATAAATCACATTAAGTGGAGAAACAAAACCCATGGAAGTCCTTGTAGAGGAAAAAAAAAGTCTCTTTCTAAATTGTGCATGTTTACTCATATATATTTTTATATGTTTAGAGGAGAAAAATAGACCCAAAACACAACAGGTTTACCCCTTTAAAAAGTTTCTGTCAGGAAACCTGGATAAAAAGAAATTGCCTAAGGTTTTAGCAAAGACATGAACATAATCCAGGATGAAAGGGTAAATGGCTTTTTGCTTAGTTTGGGGGTGGGGAAACAAGGGCTGGCTGGCATTTCTTTGCTGTGAGAAGGAAGCTAGACTGACGAGTCTAGTTATCTCAGTCATCTATCACTCAGTAAATCCCTACTGTGTGTTAAGTATTAAGAAGACAAAGAAAGGCAAAACATCCCTGCTTCTAAGGAATTCACAGTCTAGTAGAGGAAACACCTTGCAAACAACTTTGTACAAACAAGATACATGAATAAATTGGGGATAATCAATAGAGGGAATCAGTTGAAGTTTATGGGAATTTTTACTTTCTTCTCTTATAGGCTCCAAAAAGCTGAATTTTATTTGCCCCCCATCCCCCAAACTGTATGCATAGATGCTCAGTAAATATTTGAGGGAGGGTTGAAGGAAAGAGCTCCAAACAGTGAAATTAATGCCGGCTCCAACTGCTATCTTCAGATAATGTTGAATGAAGCAAACATAATTTCTCAAAGAAGGAAGATAAGGCAATCTGACAGATTTTGAATGCCAAATGGACTTCTAGGCAGTAGCTAGGAAACAGACAGGTTTCTAAAACCTGAATAATTCTTTCACACTTGAGGACAACCTCCAAGATTCCACAGGAAAATGAAACTCCATTTCAAAAATAAACTTTGAGGCTATTTAAAAGTAAAAGAACTTTTTATGAGTCAATGCTGAAACAGTTATAAAGAACTACCAGCATTTTGGAATCAACTTTTGGAGAACTCTTCAGAATACTAAAGGACAGTGTTTTATTCATCATCTTTTCTTGAAATAGTTTAGTTCAACTAGATGGAATTTTTTTTCTTAAAGACATTTTTTTTGGTTTAAATTAGTGGCTTTATTTTCCTTTTAGCCACCCCCCCCAGCTTTCTAAATATTTTCCTTAATCTGGTTGCCATCAGGGTCAAGTCACATCAATCCAATAGGTTCTATTATTTATTTTCTAATTACCATCCTTAGCACTGGCCATACAAAGACAAAAATTAGTCATAAATTTACTCTTGAGCTCACATTCTAATGAGGAGACAAGATGAAAACAATGTGTACATACAGGATTTATAGTGTAAATTGAAAAATGGAAGTGTATCTTTCCTCTTTAACCTTCCTCCATGGAGTATATCAGAGGTTGCAGGGATTCTGTTTTAAGCACATCTAATTGACCTCTGACTTGTCATGTCCCAAGATAGCTCTCTTTGTTCTCCCAGTAGAATTTGTTGATTAAGGTCAGGGACCATAGTGTTTATTCTTCGTATCTTTAGCACCTAGTCCAGTGCCTTGTCTTAGTGGTTCTTATTGCCTGTTTGTCAGATTGGATTCTCTTCATACTGAAACATCCTTGCAATTTCAAACTCTTTGAGATGGCAGCTTTGCAGAGGGAGATCTCATCTTTGTCTAGTGGCTTAAGGGATGCTGATATATCCCTACATGTGTGGTCCTGATAACATTTATTGTTGCTGTTGGTCTTTTTGTTATAGAAGGTCTTTTTGAGATTCTTCCCTCTGCTTGGTGCAGTCTTGTTTTCAACCATGATGAGATTTTGTAGTTGGAAGGGATCTCAGAGGCCTTCCAACCCATTCCCCATAAGGAATCCTCACTACAACATACCCAACAAGTGCTCATTTAGCCTGTGCTTAAAGATCAGCAATGAGCAGCAGCCCATTACTATTGCCCGAGGTTAGCACATTCCGGCCTTGGAAAGCTTGAATTTAAAAAATTATTGATTTTTTATCATTTAATTTCCAAATATAGCCCTCCCTTTTCTCCTCCTGAGAGACTTATCCCTTGTTACAATGAATAAAAGAGCAGGGAGGTGGGGTAATCAGCAAAATTAACCAACACATCACTGAAAGTAGAGGTAATATTCCAGATTCATAATCTCCCACCTCTGCAAAGAAGGGAAAAGAATGTATTTTCTGAAATAAAGGTTAATAATTCTAATCATACTAACTTTCAATGTTAGAAAGAGAATTTTTTCACCCACTGATATCAAACACAAATTTGACTCTCTGAAACTTTAACCCACTGCTACTGGTTTTGCCTTTTGAGGCCAAATGCAAGAGTTCTAATTCATCCTTTATATATAGCATTTTAATTACTTAATAACAGCTATCATTTCTTCTCTGAGTCTTCTTTTCTCTAGGCTAAATATTTAAAGGTCTTTCAACCATTCTTTATATGGAATGAACTCCAGGTCTTTGATTATTCTGATTAATATTGATAATAGCAAGCACTTATATATCACTTTAACATTTATAAATTTCTTTGCATGTATTATATTATTTCATTTCTCCTCTGGACATTGGCCAATCTCTTAATTTCCTTCTTAAACTTATTAATATCCAGAATTGAGCATGATATCGTATGTGGTGTGATAAGGTAGAGTATAGTGAGTTTATCATTCCCTTGTCCCTGGATGCTATATAACAGACTTTCTAAGTCTGTTAGTATTTTTGGCAGTTACATCATATTAACTGACTTATTTTGAGGTAGTATTCTACCAAAACTCATTAATTTTTTTAACAGACTGCAATCACCCAAGAATGTTATTTAGTATTATGATAGAATCAGCTCTTCTCAATAATATAATGACCAATGACAGTTCCAAGAGACTTGCAATGGAAGATGTCATATATATCCAGAGAAAGAACTATGGAGTTTGCATGCAGACATTTTAAAAAAGTTGTTTTTTGTTTTTTCTTTCTCATGTTTTTTTTTCTCTTTTGATCTAATTATTCTTTCACAACGCAACTAATATGGAAATACATTTAACATGATTGAATATCTATAACCTTTATCAAATCACTAACTGTTTTGGGGAAGGGGAGGGACAAGGAGGGAGAAAATGTGGAATTCAAAATCTAACAAAAATGAATGTTGAAAATTATCTTTATTTTTAATTAAAAAACTAAATTAAATAAAAAAGAATGCTGTTGATCTTTATTTTGTTGTCTACTGTGTTAGTCATCGGTTTCAGTTTAGTGTTACTTTGCAAATTTTTCTAAGGATGCTGTCTATTCCTTTATCTGTGTCATTGAGAAAAATGTTAACCAGTCCAGAGTCAAGAAAGGTGTCATTGGAGACCTCCTTCTGAGCTGACAATGAGCCATTAATAACTATGAACTTATGAATCCATCTAATTTTGTTAACATCTAGTGGACTTCTGTCTTTTCCTCAGGATAGTATGAGTTACTTTGTCAATATCTTTAATAATATCTAGGTAAACTATAGCTATAACATATTAACATTATTAACATATTAATAACAGCTATCATTTCTTCTCTGAGTCTTCTTTTCTCTAGGCTAAATATTTAAAAGTCTTTCAACCATTCTTTATATGGACTTAGACCATTCTGAAAAAGGGGTAGGGGAAGTTTTGTTTGCTGTGATTTTCTTGAAACAGTGCTGACTCTTTATTATCATGACTTCTTTTTCTAGATGTTCATGAACCATCTATTCAATAGTACAGTTTTAGAATCTCACCAGGAATTAAAGTCAAGCTCATCAGTGTATAGCTTGCAGACTTTGTTCTCTTCACTTTTTTAAAAAATTGGGACAAAATTTTACCTTTTTCAGTCCTATGGTAATTTTCCTATTCTACACAGTCTTTCATAGGCTCAGCAGTCATATCAGCTGGTATTTTCAGTAACAGGATGGAGTTTATCTGGGCCAGATGACTTGAATTCATCAAGGGTCACTGGGTATTCTTTTGTTATTACTTGTATTGGGTGTCAACTTCCAATAACCTCTTTGTTCTATCCTTACCTATGAAGGTCATTCTTTTTGACAGAGAAAACAGAAATTAAATTAGTGCTGAGCATATTGAGAAATGTGGTCCAATCTCTTCTTTGATAGCTTTTCCCTAATATAGATTAAAAAAACCCCAAGACTTTTTTGTTGTCCTTAGCTTTCCTTATCAGACCTGATTTATTTCTATCTTTAGCATTTCTAAAACTATTATTACTGTACCATGCTATGCTCCTGTTACCTGTAGTTGTTCCCATCTGATGCTCATATCTTTTTAAAAATAGGTTAACTGGGTGGCGGCTAGGTGGCATAGTGGATAGAGCACTGGCCCCGGAGTCAGGAGGGACCTGAGTTCAAATCCGACCTCAGACACTTAATAAATTATCTAGCTGTGTGGCCTTGGGCAAGCCACTTAACCTCATTTGTCCCGCAAAAACCTAAAAAAAATAAAAAATAAAAAATAGGTTGACTGGGGAGTTTTTTTTATCAAGTTTATTGAGCATCTCCATCAATTCCTATTTCTTATCATTGGGATTCTTCAAAATTTCAGTTTTCCTTCCCATCTTTGAAGAATTTAGTCCATGAGGTCCTACTTGTCCTTCCTTTGCACTCTTTGAAATATACTTTCCAAAACTGGAAAGTATGGAGTATGTTATATGGAGTATGTCAGACAGTGATTGTCTTTTCTTTCCTTTTCTCTCTGTGACTGTGGTCACTTCTCACAGGAGTCCCAGTATTCCCACTCCAGCAACCATTTTCACTTTACCAGTAAATCAGATCCAGCAGTACAATATCCAATTCCATTTTGACTTTCACCTTTAGAAGGATGAAAATATCATAAAGGCAAATCAAAATGATACTACTTTCTTTGTTTTTGGTAGAAAAAGAGCATTGCTGTCAGGACAATTAGAAGTCTCCAGATATTACTATATCATGCTTCTGTGCTGAATTTGTGATGTGTTTTCTCAAGTCCCTATCTCTTTCAATCTTCTGTTCAGGTGGTCTATGGTATATTCTGATATTCTATAGTAAAGTCTCTTCTATTTCAGTCTTTATTGACTTTCATCCAAATGTTCCCCAATATCTTTCTCCCTTTTGGATATTCTCATATGAGTACACTCTCATAGTATGATCTATCCACTTTCTTTAGAATAAGTTATACCCCTTCAGAGCCACATTCTTATTTTAAGTCTTGCCCCACCAAGTTTTAATAATACCTAAAAGTTAAATTTACCTCGTTGTGTTAGGAATTCTAGCTTCTCTGGCTTGTTGCCTAAACCTCAAGCATTTGTGTATAGATATTTCCAGGCTATGGATTTTACTCTTGGCTCCTTTCTTTGATTTTTTTGTCTCCTTTGCTCTCCCAATTTCTATTTTTTCCTACATTGTAACTATTGACTATGGTTACTAGCTTGGTGAATGAATGAATAAACATTAGGAATTTCTGCCCTCCCCGATACTTTTCTTTTTAAGAACCTTTTGAAATATTTGAAAAAGACCAAACAAATAAATTTACTCAAGGTCTACCTGGGAGTTCAGCATTCTTGTACTTTGCCCTATAGTTCAGAAATCCAAATCCTTTTCTCAGAAACTATCTTTTAAGCCAGCTATGTTACCAGTCAACAAACATTTATTAAGCTTCTAATACATGCCAGGTGCTGTGGGAATACAAAAAGAGGAATACAGATTCTGTCCCTAGGGAGCTCATAATCCAATCCTCCAAGTGAATATGATAGCTATGTGAACTAGAGACTCATTGCTTTTGTAAGTGTGTTTCTGGGTACAGATGTTTCCATTCTTTTTGAGTGCTGGGTCTGGAGTCTTGAAGACCCAAGTTCATATTCTATCTTTGACATTCACTTGATATATGACCCTACTTGGGCAAGTCATTTAACTGTTCCATTGCTTAGGTATTTCTTTCGGATTTATCTTCTGTTTCATACAGTTGTGCTTTGTGTTGCAAATTGTGTTACTCTTTTATTTATTTATTTTTGTGTGTGTTACTCTTTTGAGAATTTCTTACACTTAAAAAAAGTCACAGAATTCTTTCTTTATTTGTGTGTGAAAACCGAGGGTATATACTGGGAATCAAAGAATCAATATGTTTATGTTGCTTGTGGCTCCACCCCATTCCTTCTAATTTCTCCACACTAGTGTGAATCCTTGACATATGTTGGGAACTGTATGTGGCAAATGAATTCTCAAGGAGCCTGGTGGAGTGGGTTAGGTTATAGTAGGATGCTTACATCTATGGGTTGAGGACTCTAAAAGAGTATTGAACATTTCTATTTGTTTTTTGTCTTCCTTGAAGGAGCGAGCTTCTCAACATTAATCAGTTTTTACATATTTATGTAGAAATATCTATGTCTGTCTTTCTGTCATTTTATCTATCTGTATATGAACAACAATAATTTGCATTTGTATTGGACTTTGCAAAACACCACAATCGTGTGAGTGGATAGAATTATTCTGATTTTACAGATGAGGAAACTGAGACTCAGGAAAGTTGGTGTAACCCAACATCACAGATAGTGTATGGTAAGGTAGGATATGAACTTAATTCCTTTGATTTTCGATCTAGCACTTTTCACTCCAGATTACTCTGCTATATATAAAATTATATGTGAGAGTTGAACTATAAGGAAGGTTGAGTTCTGCATAAACAATGCTTTTTAATTGCATAGGTGGAGATTTTTGAGGGTCTCTTGGACAACAAGGAGATCAAATCAGCTTTTTCCTAAAGAAATTAATTCAGACTTTTTATTGTAAGGTCAAATAGTGAAGTTGAAGCTCACATTCTTTAGTACCTCATGAGAACATAGGACTCATTGGGAAGAGAGTATGGCAGAGGATGAGATAAAGAGTATCATGGAAGCAATACACATTAGCTTGGACAAACATAGGGAAGTGGTGGAGGATAGAAAAGCCTGGCATGCTATGGTCCATGAGGTTATGAAGAGTCAGATGAATGACTGAACAGAAACAACATGAGATATGTCAGTGTGTATACATATTTTACAGATGAAGAAACTGAGAAAAGTTAATGTGATCCAAGGTCACAGAGAGTAAATCTATATATCTCTCTATATATAATATATAGATATAAGCATATTATATATATATTAATTGACTTGCATATAGTTTTCAAGTTAGCAAAATACTTTATAAGCCCGATCCCATTGGAATCCCATAGAAGCTTATTGAGCTATATGCTCAAGGTGGATAAACTTAAGCCTTTACCTTGAGTCAGATAATATGCTATATGTTGGGAATATAAATATAAGCAAGAAGAAAAATAATGTCTGTTCTCAAGATACTTATATTTTAATGAGAGAAGATAGTGCATAAAAGGAAACTGAAAAGGAAAGAGTGGGTGCAGTACCCATGAAGAGGCATGATGACAAAATTCAGAGCCAGGTTAAGAATAAAGGAACTGGAATCTCTGAGAGGAGCTCATCAATGAATGAGAGAAAAGGACTGCAGGAACAGAAAGATGTTCCAGACTAAGAAAACCATAGGGGATAAGGGAAATTCTCCAGTTAGAAGGCTACTGAAGCATGATGGTAAAATCTGGAGAGTCATCCAAATCATTATTAAAATTATTGATATTATTATAAATCATTATCATCATTTTTACAGATGAGAAAACTGGGACTCAGAGGGACTCAAAGGGACTTGCCCAAAGTAACACACACAGCTAGTAAGTGGCAGAGCCAGGATTTGAAATCGGGTACTCTGACTCCAATTTTAGCATCCCCTTTGCTTTTATTGCTTCTCATATGTACAGATGACATAGGCATAGATCTAAATACAGATACAGAATATTATAAATATGCAGGCAAATACAATATATATACACTCACATAATTGCTCTTTATGAAAGTTAACAATTCTGTCATTTAAATAATTTAATTTATATGACTTTATCTGAATTGCTTGGTTATAAATGATGATGTTGGAGCAAGGTACTGGATGCTTCAACAGCTTCATATGTGAAGATGGGTCCATCCACTTTGTTGTATATCTGACTTGAATACTCTAAGAATATGAGACAGTGTAACTTAGTCTGTTTCAATTTAGTCTTTCCCTTCTCCAAACGCCGGGAGAAAGGAATGTCTCCCTCTTCCTTAGCTTTGGTTGCTAGGCAGCTGCAGTTTCATTGTAAGGGAGATTCAGTTCAAGGTAATGACATCGTATCTCTAAGAATAGCATGTCAGCTTTATAGGAATTGCGTTTTACATATAGCATACATTCATGTGGTTCAGGATACTCATTTAACCAGATTTGGTGGATGTAGCAAGGCAGTGGAAAATAGCTGAGCATCTTAGAGCCTCACCTCTGATCCACCAGTGATTCCAACTGATAAGCAGGCTACTTTTGGTTTTAACGATTTAGGAATGACGTCGGAATGTACAGCTGGATGACAGGTAAGCCATGTCAGTTTAATCTCATTATAACAAAGCCATTTCCATGGGGTAGATATCTCTGTTTATCAGGTTGCTAAATCGCAATCGATTGTTTAATCATTTTGAGCCATATTTGATATGACAACACTGAAGGTCCTTTTCTGATGTCATAAAATAAGAATAAAACTAGTAATGATAATATTAGAATTTATGTAGCACTTTAAATTTGCCACATTCCTTACATATTTTATTTCATTTGATCCTTTCAACAACTTTGTGAGTTAAATGCCTTTATTTTTCTATTTTATAGATGAGAAAACCGAGGTCAATGGAGGTTAAGGGACTTGCCCAGGGTCACACTTCTAGTGTGTCTGAGACAGGTCTTGAAGTTAGATTTTCCTGAATACCAGGTTAGTTCTTTTTCTACTGAGCCATCTAAGTGTCTCATCATAGTGTAAATAGAGGACACTGTGGGTTCTCAAAGACTTTGCCTGTAGAGGACAAGTTATGGAAGTACCTGTCAAGCTACAGAAGCTTTGAATATGAGTTCTGGGAAGAACTCTGTATGACTTCTAAAGACCCAGTTGAGTTTTTGGAAGAAAAGGAAATAGACTACAGGGGGCTAGATTTATTTTTTAAGGCAATGGCAACTAATGAAGGCAATTCATTAGGGTCTCTAAGAGTCTGTAATGAATGAATATTGTGAGCTGCCTTGGCAAAAGGTTTATCCAACTGGAAAAAAAAATGATACAATTGAATTTTGATATGTCTGAAGATTTTGGGCACATCTTCTGAATTTATTATAATGACATTTAGCCTGTTCTTAGATATCTTAAAGATTGAAAGTAAAGTGTACTAAATTAGTATACTTTTATACTTTTATAATATAATTCAATATATTTTTATAAATATATTTAAGTTTCAGCTTAATGGATATAGGTATAAAATGAAGGTTCTAAACCTTGTTTTTTAAATTATGGGCAACTTTGGCAGTTTAGGGAAGTTTATGAACCCCTTTGCAGAACAATTTTTAATGCATAAAAATAAAGCACATAGGAAAACAATTATTAAAATACAAGGATCAAAATGTTTGAAAAACAAATTCATGAACTTTGTTAAAAACTTTGGATCTAGAGGTAATAAAGTATTAGTTAGATTTGAATGTAGATATTAAAGCCATAGCATTACTCATTGTCATAACTACAATGAGAGGCAGGGTGGCAGGATGGGTAGAAGACTTAACTTAGGATCAGGGAGTACTCTATTGCAGACAAGTCATTTGACTTTTTACTGTCCCAGGCAACTTTTTGGGACTATAAATTACAGATGAGTTGCAGATCTGATAGAAAGAAGGGGAGCTTCACTAGGAGTTTCTTAAATTATAAATCTAGAAAGAATAAAAAATAAGAACACTAAAGATGTACCTTTATTGTTCTTGAATTTTTTTGGGGGGGATATCTTTTATTTTTATATTGCCTTCATTTTCAGATGCATGCTTTCTTTTTTCCCCTTCCTTCAGAGTAATTGTGTGTTTGTATGTATATGAGTGTATGGATGTGTGTCTATGTGAATGTGGTTGTTAAAGAATGAAAAAATAAAGAGAATGGGGAAAGCAGTTTAGAGAAACCAACCAAGACATCAATTATATCTCACAGCAAATGCAGTGTTTCACACTAATGTTTCCCATCTCTGCAGAGGGAAAATTGGAGTCAGAATATGTAGCAATGTCTGTTATAATTTAACTTCTCAATGTCTCAGTTTCCTCACCTGTAAAATAAGATTGAATAAAGTGATGTCTAAGATCTCTCCATTAGGATGTGAGCTTGAAGACAAGGGTTGTTTTTGTCTTTCTTTGTTATCAATATAGTCTTTAGCATGCCTAACATAGAGTAAGTAATTAAAATGCATATTGATTGACTTACTTTCAGGTCTAGATCTCTAATCCTATTATCTGTTAGTCACCTAATCAGCAATGGGTACTTAGTTCTTACTGTTTGGAGAGTTCCCTGGAGAAGAATGTTTCTTCTACTCCTACTATAAGTTGAGATTAATGATTATAAGACATTTGCCATAAAAATAAATGAGTTTTGGGGTGTCTTGGTGATGCAATGGATAGAGCACTGGCCCTGGAGTCAGGAGTACCTGAGTTCAAATCTGGCCTCAGACACTTAATAATTACCTAGCTGTGTTGGCCTTGGCCAAGCCACTTTAACCCCATTTGCTTTGCAAAAACCTAAAAAAAAAATAAATGACTTTTATTCTAAGGTATATTTGAGGGAAGTGTCTAGTGGGCAAAGTCTACTACCCCCCATTGAGAGGGAAAATATTCCTCCATTTGAGATAAAAATGCTTTTTTTTCTGGGAGCAGATGGTCTGCCTGGAAGAGGACTTTTGCTTCCAGTAAATTTCCCTCCCATTTGAGGCAAAGCAATTCTTCCAGGAACTAAGCAGAATGCCTGGAAGAGGTAATTTGCCTCAAATGGGTGAACCCACAGAGGGCTGGTTATTTCAACCGAGGCACTGGACTTATGATTGTCATTGTGATTGATTCTCTTTATGGGGTGGCGCTTCTCTAGTCTCTTATTGTCCAAATATTTATTTCCAATTCCTCACAGATTCAACAAGACAGGTGAAAGTCACCATGCCCATTATTGATGTGGGGGAAATTCAGTCATGGCAGCATTGAGGGGATTGAGGTTCAAATGTGAGACATAGACCTGGGCCTAGGTTTAGACAAATTAATCAGTGCCTCTCTCTCAGAGGGATCAACGTGTTGAGAGAAGAGAGAAGAAGGGATGCTGAGAGATTCTAATCTGCAGCTATAATTGTCTCTACTATAAAATGTCTCTCGTGGAACTTCCTGGAATGAAGTAAGCGTATATTAAATGTCTTCTAGGTGCTAACCACTTTACAAATTTTATCTCATTTGGTCTTGGAGAGAACTGTGGACTAAGAATGTGGGTTTCTAGAGAAGAAATTCATCTTCACCTACAATCAGATATCCTTTCCTCAGGGGAAATGATTCAATCAACAATCAACCAACCAATGAATATTTATTAAGGTCTTTCTGTTTCTCAAAGACAGTTCAGTTGAGCTGTGTGGTATAGCAGAAAGTCCGCTAACTTTGGAGTCAGGAGATTGGGATTTAAATTGTGACTGCTACCTTCTAGCTCTCTGACCTCACACAGGTTACCCACTCTTTATTAACCTCTGTCTTCTCAGCCACAGAATAAAGGCGTGAAACTAGGTGACCGCTAACATTTCTAGCTCAAAATCTTTGATCTTTCTCTTCAGTTGTGAATCCAGGTCACTGTCACATGCTGATGGCAAGTATATAGATATAGATATAGATATAGATATAGATATAGATATAGATATAGATATAGATATAGATATACACAAATATCTATGGATATATGCATGCACATGTAAACATGATGCCTATATATTATATATGGTATATAGACACACAGATAAACCTATATGTATATTTATATAGACAAGATGGACAAGCCTTTATATATATATATATATATATATACATATATATATATATATATATACATACGTTTATATGTATATATGTGTGTGTATACATATTGATAGACAAGCCTCTCTCTATAAAAGTATATATATGCACAGGTAGATAAACCTATGTGTTTATGTATATATACATATGTGTAACTACACACATTGATGGATAAGTCTTTATCTCTACTATCTGCAATCTATCTATCTACACACACTGATGGATAAGACTATATGTATTTATATATACACACACAAATGGACAAACATATATGTATGTATGTGTAAATATGTATATTTATCCAGATATATATATATATATATATATGTATATACACTGATGGACAAGCCCTTCTCTCTCTCTCTCTCTCTCTCTCTCTCTCTATATATATATATATATATATATATATATATATATATATATACACAGATGGATCAGCCTATATATACATATATAATCTATACATGCATATATTTGAATATATACACATTGATGAATAAATCCATATCTATATCTCTATTCATATTGGTATCCATATCCATATCCATATCCATATCCCTGTCTCTGTCTCTGTCTCTGTCTCTATCTCTATATCTGTATCTGTATCTATATCTATCTATATAATTATACACACATACACACACACACAAACTGATGGACAAGCTCAATAGGTTATTTGATTAATTGTACCTTGTGGTCTATCCAATAGGTATTCTACATCATCTACTTGGTTTTTTATTATGGATAGTTAAGTCAATCAACAAGTCAGTAGGCATTTATTAAGTCCCTACTATATATTAGACACTCTCCTATGTATTAGGGATACAAATAAAGGCTAAAAAACAGTGGCTATGTTCAAGGAGCTCACAACAAAGTGAAAGAGACAACATACAACAGATATGTATTTATAAGCAGTATAAATAGGTGATGATCAATAAAAGGAAGAAACTAGAATTAAGAGATCTTGCCAAAGGCTTCCTCTGGAAGCAGGGATTATGGTGGTGTCTTAAGAAAGTCAAGATTGATGTTTTGTCCTTAATTCTTGAAGAAGATCATAAAATCAGGGAGGTCATACCATGACAAGTATGTGAATTGAATTTGAGTGAGGGGGCTGTGCTAAGTCACCAGTCTCACTTTCTCCTCTAAAGCCACCTGTATCCAGTGGTCAGATATGAATCAGGACAACTGGAGATAGCTCTGGATGCAAGGCAATCAGGATTAAGTGACTTGCCCAAGGTCATACAGCTAGTGTCTGAGGCTGATTCAAACTCCTATCTTTCTTACTCCAAGGCCAATGCTCTATCCACTGCACCACCTAGCTGCCCCTAGGAAGCCAGGAAGCAAAGTTAAGAAGGAAAACAAACTCTTTTAATGATTATGGATCTCATTTTGAAGTTACTTTAATTTTCCTCAGCTGAATAGAGTTATGGCAGTGTCTTTCACAAATAAAAACAGTTGAAAGACTACATCATTTATAGGTTGCATAGTGTACTAGATAGAGTACTGAAGTTCAGATTCAAATGAACAGAATTTAAATCCTAACTCTTCCATTTATTAGCTGTGTGACCTTGGGTAAATCACTTAATTTCTCTGTATCATGAGGCAGAATGACTTGATAGATAGAGGCTTTAAATCTTAAAGTCAGGATGTCTTGGCTTCAATTAGCCTAGATGACTTTTTCATGGTGGTTCCTGTTCACATTCTATGATCTTTCTTATTGGCTCTGTATTAGACATTCTATCATTTTTATATATCATTTGATACTGATAATCAGAAGACCATGAAACAAATCTTTGTGATACTTTGAGGCTAAGGTCAGGGATCACCTCCATGAAACCTTCTTTGGCTCTCACTGTTGTTGGTGTTCTCTCTTGCCTCCCCAATAGACTACAATATCCCTGAGCACAAGAATTGTTTTGTTTTGTTGTTTTTGTAATCTTATTTCCTTGAACATAAAAAAACACCTTCTAAATGTTTTTGAATCATTGAGTTAAATATTTATTGAACATCTCATTTGTTGAATGTACCAAGAAACCATGTAAGATTTCCACATACTCATGGGAGAATACTTGTTAGAAAAGAGAACTTAAGGCTCCATTTTGTTCTATTGAGTCAAATGCCTTTTTGATAGTCAACATATAATAATCACAGTGGGAGCTTGTATTTTCTACTCCTTTCATATAACTGCATGACTGTGAAAATGTGGTCTTCTGTAGAATATCATTTACAAAATCCTCTTTTCTCATATTTCTATCAGTTCTCACTCTCATGAAGTTTTATACATTATCATAATCATATATATTATAATATTTTATTTAGCATCCCATTATTCAATATGCATATAGAGTGATATTCAGGAGGGAACTTCTACCTGGTTACTATAACATCCAATGCATTCTTCATCCAAGATTCTTATATATTATGTAGACATCTACCTATCATTTGTATAGCTCAACCTCAAGGATTTAGAATTATTTCATGGTGCATCATATCATTAATCTACTTCTCTTGTATACCAGTTAAAATATGGGTGAAGAGGGTAGAGAGAGCATACTTACTATTCCACTACCTATCAACATTCTGTACCCACTATCCCACTATTCTAAAAATAGATGAATGAGAAGGCTAAGTACATCCCCCCCTTAATTCCCAACTTATAGCTCTGAACTTCTCATGCCATGATTCATCAAGTTTTGGGGTCTTCAGAAGTTGGGTGGTAGTGTTTTGGGTTAATGATCTGGGATACTCCAGAGATGTGACATTTTACACTTGTCTTCCCACAGATTATTCCCCATCCTTGGATTGCCCACTTCTCTTGTCTCCAACTCTTAGCATCCTTAGCTTATTTCAAGGCTCAAGGAGACACCTCCTACATGAAGTCTTTGCTAATCCTCCCAGTCATTAGTGCTCCTCCCTCCTCCAGTTGCCTTGTATTTCGTTATGTAAGGTATAGAATTTATCTTCTTCAAAGAAGCAACTGACTTCTATGGGCACCAAAAATAGAAATGTAAGTAGGTGGGTAGGTGGGCTTAGAACATTCTGAATAAGCTGAACTCAACCTGCCCCAGCTCCTATACTCCCTTCAGACTCTTCAATATATGTGTGGACATGACTGCCTGTGTGGATTTATGCGTAAGTGGGAACTGATTGTCCTGGGTACTTTTTTGTTTCGCAGTCCCTCAGTGCCTTAGAAATCAATTTAGCTTCTATCTTGTCTTACCTGAGGGCAGAAAATTTGAATGTTATCATCTCATGAGATTATTCAATTGGTCCAGTCCTATTTCATCAAGACTTTCTTATCCCTCCTATGACCCCAAAGAGTTCACCCTCCTGTGAAATCTCAACACTATAGCAGTGGCCCATTATGCTGGGATCTGGTTCTCAAATTCACTTTCTCCAAGCCAAAGACACATCCAGGAACTATTTGTAGAGGATGGCCATCAGATATCCACATTTCCTTACATCCCAATAACAAAGTCACAAAGAGGGAAAATAGAACAATCTCACTAGAAAGTGGATATTGATCCCTACCCTGACTTGATTCATATTCATTCATTCATTCAATAAATTTTCTGGGATGAAGGCAAAATCTGAAATTTACTTGTCACCACATCAGTCTGCCCTGTCCTAGACTTAGGATTCCCTCAAACTCACACTGAAATCTCACTGCTAACACTTTGTTTTATGGTGTGTTTTTCCCATTTCTAGGTGGCTGTGACCTCACAGCAATTTCTATATTATCTGTTCCAACATGTTATTTCCCTCCAGTAGAATGAAAGCTCCTTGAGGGCAGGGTCCTTAATTTTCATATTTGTATCATCTACCCATAGTATAATATATTGCACATAACAGGCACTGATAAGAGTTTGTTAAATAGAACTGATTTTTAGAATCCTCAACATCTTCTATAAAATTTTGTTCTGAAGGGATCTTTAGAAATACTGGACCATTAGTATATTTTGACATTTTAAGTTCTAACATACTAATGTGGACTATACAGAGAGGGAATAGAGATGTTTCTTTTCTTTCTTTTTCTTTTTTCTACAATGGTTTGGTTCTATATCTTTGGAGTAGGGCAAGGGAGAGTAGGAGTGGGGAGAAGTAGCTTTCAGAACTCACCTATGATCCAGAAATCCCTAGATATACCCTCCCCTAGGTATACCTTCTGCTTTATTCTTAGTGTCAACGCTTGTTATTTTCAGTAACTGGGAACACTGGGAAATAAATTAAAAACAACCACAATGATCCAGAGATTCAAAGCATTGATTACCTGGGGAATGGTCACAGTCAACACTAGAGAGGGCCCCAGAGCTAAAGATGGAGTTCTGTGTCATTAGATCCTCAAATATCACCTGAAATTAAAAAAAAATCTACATTCTCTTGGGTCTTCTTATGTCTTGGTTCCATGATTTTGTGCAGCTCTGCCTCACTTAAATGCAATTCACTCAAAAGTCAAGAAATCACACTCATGATGTCATTGGGCCTCTTTGAGAACTAAAAAGAAGATTGGAAAAACAATAACAAATCATGTATCTGTCACCATGGGTTTATTGTGGTGATATTTGCTTAGATAATGATAATAAGAGCTAAAACTTATATACATCTCTTTGAGGCTTACATGAACACTTTACATATGTTATCACATTCTATCCTTATAACAATCCTATGAGACAAGTGCTATAAATTTCCTTATTTTAATGATAAAGAAACAAAGACTGAGAGAGGTGAAGTGTGACTTGCCTGGGAAATGCCTGAGCCAGAATTTGTACTTGGTCTTCTTCAGGATTAACTTTATCCACTACCACCACCTAATTACCTTCCAAGAAGATAATTTGCAATTTGCAAATTATCTATTAATGATCACACAGGTAGGAATCCCATTCCTAGCTCCCTAGCATCTATGCTCAGGATTTGCTTTCCCTCCCACTCTGGTCAAGTTGCTGTTTAATTGTGATATAAGAAGGGGAAGAGTCCCTAAATTCTGACCAAACTGAGGGGAAGATGGAGAAGGGAAATAAGTTGTCGGGGGGGGGTAATGAATTCCTTGTTTCTGAAGATGTTTAATCACTTGCAGCTTTGATATCAGAGACATTAATACTTTGGAACCCTTTGAGCTCCCTTTCAAACTTGAGAATCTATATGTCAACTATTGAAATATATTTTCAGAAAAAAGTATTATTAATGATGATTATGTTCTATAGGTGGTTAACCACTAATTATAACATTTCTATAGGGAAAATGCATCCTGAGTCCTTAAAAATGTTTTCTTTTTCTAATAACTATGATTTCTAAATTAGGGACTGGCTGTAATCTCTTCAGGGGAGCTTCTGTTCCCTCAAAGCCCACATCATTAAAAATTTCCAAAAAAAAAAAACCCTCTATCCCTTTCTGTTGAAAAATCAGTGGAACACATCAGGGAATATAACAGTATCAGTATCTGGTCTTAATTTCTTGGGAGAATAAGAACAAATCATCTTAAATATTAGCCATTAGCACTGAGAGATGTGTCACTACATGAGAGATATATAGCCATTTATTTGGCATAGCAGTGGGGAGTAGGGAGGGGAAGGTTACACAGATAAACTTTAGAAATAGAGACAATATTGCCTCTACCTTGGCCTGGTAAAACTCAACTAGTCATGGAAAAACTCTTTTAGGACAAGTAAAGAATTAAGAAAACTAGTTTTTTTGATGTATTTATTCCTTTGAGTTATTAATATTGATTGTTGTCCTTTGTAATAATATTATTATTATTCTCACAGAGATTGAAGAAGATGAAGTTAGGACAGGACTGGGAAAGATATCTTGAACTTATGAGGTCCAGCTAAGATAATTTTTTTCTAATTAAAATAAAGGATAGGTAAAATTCATGAATTTTGAAAAGAAATAAAATAAATGGATTATTAAATTCATAATAATGATGATGGTTGGTATCAAGGGGCAACTAGACTCTGTTGGCTGATTCTTTTAGAGTCTACCTTTGGAAGTGATAGGGAAGAAAAATAGTAAGTTGAGATTCCAAAAGATGAACTAGACTAATTAAAAGTAAAAATATTCTTCAAAAAAAAAGCTTTTGCTCTCAGAAGCATACCCTGTGTTGTTCTTGGCATGTTTGAAATAAAGATCTTTAACAAATTGAGTATATACATTAACTCTCATAGAAAGGAGTTAATGAGAACAAAATAGTTTCCTATCATATACTTCTGTCATTGTTGCAATATTGGACTTTTTTAAGGGACCTCCAAGACCAAGTAGCTCAACCCATAAGAATTTTTTCCACAGGGGGCAAGGGGAACCCCCAAACATCCAAAGTAGACCTTTCTACTTGGACAGCTCTAATTGCTAGGAAAATATTTCTGATGCAAGTCCTCAATTTGCTTCTTTTCTACTTCTACCCATTGCTTTTAGTTTTGCTCTCAAGGTCCAAACAAACTCATTCTGACAAATCTGAACCATTTTCCACATGACAATATACTTTTCCTCTGCATTGAACTTTTTCTTCTTTAGGCTAAATATGCCTAATTCTTTCAATTAATCTTCATAGATTTTGAGGTCCTTCACTATCTTTGTTGTCTTCCTCTGTAATTTTCCTGCTTATCAATGTTATTTCTAAAATATAGCACTCATAACTGAACATTTCATTTCAATTGTGACCTGACAAGGAAAGAATATAGATGTGAGTCATACTCCTTATTCACTGAGATGATACCCTTGCTTTTTGCAGTCTATCTGTCCATCCATCCATCCATCCATCCATCCATCCATCCATCCATCCCTCCAAATATCTTTCTCTGTCTCTCCAATCTATCTGCTTTCATATATAGTTTTACTTCTTTCTCTATACATACATCTTTATATTCATATTCATATATGAATTATATGGGAATTATGCTTGTACTGAGAAATGATAGGGAATCCTCTAGGTTCCCAGAAGGTGATTGCTACTCTCAATCTCAAGGGTCTCCATTCCATATAACAATAGTTAAAGAGCCTTCATTGGCAAGTTTTCCCTAAATGAGCTCAAAGTAGAAATATTTACTGGGATAGCATAGTAGGACAGTAATGACAAAGTATTCCTCGCCCATATTTGGGGCATTCTCCCTTAAAAACATACATTTAGGAGAAAATGGACACAAACTTAAATTAAAATGCTGATGAGGTACACATATTCTCGATACTATTGGACCTTATGTGCTCCTCCTAATGTTCTTCCCTGGTTGTACTATTTCAGGTAAGCAGGTTATTTATCTGAGATCTCAGAATCAGTTCTCTGTCCTTTACTGTCTGTGATTACCTCTTGGATTAGAAGTTGATCAGGGACCAAATCCATGCCTATGCATCAGGATAAATAATTTAGAGCTGAAAAGGAATTTGAAAATGATATCATTGAATGCTCTCATTTCATGTGAAAAAAATGAAAAGCCAAAAGTTACGCAGTTTGCCAAAGGTCATGCAGTTCCTTTGAATCCAAATCCACCACATTATATTGTTTTGCCATACCTGACAGCTATTTTCACGTGTTTAGCTTATGGAAATTATCACATTTCCTCAGTGAGTTCAAGATAGAGAAATTGAGAGAACTTTTAGATGAAAATGATGTTGGCAAGTAGTAAAAGGAAAAAACATAATATGTTGAGGCTACCTCATCATGCTAAAAAAAAGCAAAGAAACAAAAATAAATCATTAGTATGTGATTATATTACTACATGTTCCTAAGAATGTTCATTCTGTGTTATATGTAAGTAGAAAAAAACAGATTCATGACCAAGACTCTTCCATCTAATACTCATGTAAAGATCATTTCTTGCTTCACTACTACAACTATTTAACTGACAGTGCTTGTCACTGTTTGCACCTCTGACCTCAGGTTCAGTCTGAAATTGGGGTCAAAGAGGAATGTTTTTCTTCACCCTCCATTTCTGATAGCAGCTCTCTAGATATTCTATCTGCCATATTTTGTCCCTGTCCATAGATGCTCTAGGATGCTCTTTCTGCCTGCTATCCCTTATACTTTCCAAAGGTATCTGCATGTGTTTCAATATCTCTTAGAAGTCTTTTTCCTAATCACCCTGTTTGAACTGTGCCTCATGGTCTTGGTACATGCTTGCAAGTATAGCAAATGCTTGAGTATCCTAGAATCATCCCTTCATCCTATTTTTAATGAAGCTTAGGAGAATTTCAATTTTGTTTTAGTTCTGGCGATGCTCTTATCACTGGGGACCCCTTATTGCCACCTGATTTCAGCCAAGCTGATGAAATTGTTCAGGAAACCAGATATAAAATTACTTTGGATTTATTTACTTATATTTGTGTTATATCCTTCCAAGAGATTGTTAACTCTTTGAGAACAGGAACTTTTTGAATTTTGACTTTTTAGTTCCAACAGCTAGTGTAGTGTCCTTAACATAATATGTGCCTCTGAAATGGAGGGACTGCAAATTAAAGCTGTCCTTAGAGTATGTACAGATTTTCTCTTCCTAGAGGATTATATGGAGAACAACCAATACTTCTTACTTCATTTCAATCTAATCCATGAAAGCTTGGGCAGTCTATTTCTATCCATGAGTGACTGGTACTATGGTGACAAGAGGACTGGAATGATCAGAAGAGCTGGAACTGATGGTACATCCAGAAGATTCAGCCAGACATCCTTTCTGTTTAATTCTGGGCAACTTTCAACCCACCAGGTTGGGCAGAACCAGATTGCCCTATGTCCTCCCTGGTCTCTATATATCCTGAGTCCATCTCTGAAATCAGGTACACGCTCTCTGTGTTATGGTCAAATCTAGGTGAGCTCCTAATCAGTAATAAAGTAATTCAAAAAAGGGAAGAGTTTAAGGAAAGGGATGATGAGTTCTGTTTGGAACATCTTGAGACTGAGATGACTAAGGGACAAAATATCCAAAGCATAGTTGCTGATATAGTACTGGCTCTCAGGAGAGAGATTAGAACCAGATAAATAGATCTGGGAATTGACTGAATAGAGATTATAATTGAATGCATGGGAGCTGATGAGATCACCAAGTAAGAGATTATAGAAAGAAAAGAGAAGAGGCCCTAGAAAGAGCCATGGGGACAGACAACTACAGTTATTGGGCATGACAATGGATGATGATCCAGCAAAAAGAGACTGAGGAGACAACTGGAGAGAAAGAAGGGAAGGAAAGGAAAGAGCATTTATATAGTGCTATTTTAATAAATTTTAAATATATTTTTATTTTATTATACATTTATAAATATTTATTTTATTATATATTCTTTTATATACTTTATAAATATTACCATTTGATATTTTATTATATATTTATATGTAGACATTTTTATAAATATTATCATTTGATCCTTACAACAGTCCTGGTGAGATAGATGTTTTTGATAAACCCATTTTACAGTTAAGGATTTAAGGCAATCAGAAATTAAATGACTTGTCCAGGGTCACATAGCTAGGTAGTATTCTAATAGCAGGCTTCTAAAGCCCCTTTCAGTGTTAATTCATGATAGGTTCATAACCTCTGAATATTTCCTGCATTGCTTATCTTCTTGGGTAATATTATGAGGAAAGCCTGACTCTGGATCATTATATAAATATAAGCTGATATTATTAAAGGTCTTTCCCAGTGCAGACTGGCACATGATCTCACATATTTAATCTCACGACACGCAACCCAGCTCACAGTAATTGTATCTCTCTTGTCTTGGGGTTACATATGCTGCAGTAACAATATAAAGCAGTTCCTGGATGATTCTCCCCAAAGTTTCATGTTTCCAGCTGATGAAGTTGGATGAATTCTCTACTGAATCCCAAGCTAATAGGCCCTTTGTGTTCTCAAGTACAGATGTTTAATATAGGGAGATTACACTTGAACTATTTTACAACCTTACTGCCTTCACTCCTATATTTTTATTTTTTATTTTTTGAAATTATATTTTATTTTTGTACAAATGATATTTTTATATATTACTAAAATATTCTTTTTAAGAGTAAACATAATACCCCCCCAAAATATAGACCCTCTTGAGCAATAAAGTAAAGGAAAGAATTAAAATAATAATAATAATAATAATAATAATAATAATAGCAGCTAGGTGTCTAGACAGTGCATGGAGCACCAGCCCTGATCACTCCTGTATTTATGAGGGATGAGTCTAGAACCATCCATTCTTGTGTGACCATCAAGGAGTAAGCTTAGTTCAGTAGGGTTATATCATGGAGGGTGTAGAATTGTGGATATAGTATAGCCCCACCACTGGCTGCTAGTTGGGCTGCACAGTTCCTTTCCTTTTCTTCTTTTTCCTTTTTCTTTCTTCTTTTCTTTTCTTTCTTTCTTTCTCTTAATAGGAAGAATATTGGCTAAATAGTTACTGAGAATTTGACTAATTTCAAGTTATCAGACACATAAAATTATGATAAATATAAATCAAGCAAAGAGTAAGTCTTGGGCAATTTAAAATAATGTAATATTAGAAATAAGAAACAGGAAACAGAAGTAAAGATCATGGGATTTGGCTTAAGCACAGAAAATAAATCTTTTAAATGAGACTTTTCCTTCCCTACACACATTTAGATGACTGAAAAATATATTTAATTCTTTATGATTCATTCTAAAGAATGAAAGAAAATAATAGTAATTGCATAGTTAGAGACTTTTCAAAACTCAGATAATATATATTTTTTCAGATAATTCAAAGGTTATCTGAAAACTATCTCTAAACCAAGGCATAAATATTGAAAAATGGTACATGACTAAATATATGACTACTTTTCACTATCAAATCTGTATTAAAATTCTGTCCCTTTCATCTTGGTGAGGAAAATCAGATACAGATGTTTAAATCCAATGTGTTTAAATCCAAAAAGCAATGTGGGGTTTTAGTGAAAAGTACTGAGTGGGAGGACTCAAATAGAACCTCTTCATAGCTAGTTGCAACCATGTCCCACTACTTTGGTGACCTTGGAAAGGTTATAACCTCTCAGTCTTAGTAAAATGAGGTAGTTGTTCCCATTCAGATCTAAAACTATGGCTACTCTTGTTACTCACCGAGGGTGTTGCCCTCCTAGATTGATTTTTTTTGGACTATGCAAAAGAGGTTCTTTTTGTTTCTTTTCTTTCTTACCCAACTTAATATCTCAGAAGTCCCGAGAGTCTTACCCTCCCAGCTTAATTTTATTTGAAAGTGGTCATTCTTGGCCTCTTTTCCTCATCTTTTTCTCTCTTATCTATCCTTAATCACTAGTTGGATCTTGTATCAGCAAATCTAAGACCTGGGAAAAACCAAGTTTTAAAACGACAAGGTCTCCTACTGCATCCAGGGTCGTCTCTAGTCATACTTATCCATATCTGGCCATTGGATCCAGAAGGTTCTGGACTTTGTGACTTTACACAGTACCCCCTTACTTAAATCCAATTCATTTCCTTGTCATAGCAGTATCTCTCTAATGTCATACTCTTCTTCAAGAAGGAAGGACAAACATCAGAATTGTGGATATAGTCATATTAGCAGAGGGACTGTTTTATTCCTCAGACCTTTGGTCCTAGAGAGTTAGATAAGGGGGAAGATAGGCCATAGTAGGACTCTGGTCATGGTTGCCCAAAGTCAATTATGGGATATGTATGCAGAATGGTGGATGACCATGGGGTACCTTGGAGCAATGGTGAAGATTACAGGGAGAAATCACATTTTCCTCCATGTTGGTGCTCTGGGTGGAACTCTGGTCTTGGTGAGTTTTTTAGATCAGCCAGATTTACATAGTCCTGCTAGAGTATAGATCTGTTAATGGTCCTTGACAATGGTCTTCACTTAGACAAGCCAACCTGTTATTTCTCTACATAGAGTTATTCTTTTTTTAAAAAAAATTATTTATAAAATTTTGATTTTGATACCACCTTGATTTTTTCTCCATCTACTCCTTGCCAGAGAATCAACCCTCATGAAAGAATTTTTTTGAGAAACAAAGAGAAAAAAGATCAGCAAAACTGATCAATAAATTGAAAAAGATCAATAAACTGAAATATGCAATATTATATACTTGTGAACTCCCCACCTCTGCAGAGTTAGAGGGAGACTAGTCTCCTCATATCTGTGGACCAAGCTTGTACTTTGTAATTTGGTAACATTCCTTAAAATTATTTTGTGATGACTTTTTTTTCCATTTCCATTTATAATCAGTATATATTTTTTAGGTTCTGCTTAATTTACTTATGTCAGTTTTTTATAAATCATTCTATGCTTCTCTTTATTCATTATATTCTCCATTCTTTTAGCACAGTAGTACAGTAATTTTCCATTACATTCATGTACCACAATTTAACTTATCTCAAATTGATGACCATCTAATTTGTTTTATCTATTGGTATGTATGTCTCTCTCTCTCTACCTCTAAATATTTATATCTATATATCTATATTTCTCTCTCTCCCTCATCCAGTATCTTTATCCCCAGGCTAGAAGTGAAATGTCCTCTTAGAGGTTTCATCCTCCTGTTTACTGATATGGAAACTTTGACCTGCTTTTTTTTCCATCTTGGGCTGATTCCACTCTCCCTAAACATTGTGGTGTTACCCTTGCTTTCCTCCTCCTCCTCACCATTTTCATGTTGACTTTAGTCTAAGCAACCCATTTGAATTTAGAACTATTGCATCTTAGAAGTCTCAAACTCAAAGCAGTCTGCCAGCCCCAGGCTCAACAAGAACAGGGACCATAGGGACCATGATACCTTGGCTATTTCATTTATTCTAAATCAATCTTTGTAAGGTTGATAAAGCACAAGAATTGCTCATATGCCCCCTCCTCCCATATCTATAATCTTCTCTTTCATCTTCATCTTTACCAATAGGGAGACTAAGTTCATTAACCTGTAAGTTAGGTGGTTTGGGAATTGGAAGAATTGGATAAGAAATCTTATAACTTTCTCACTATTTCCTGCAGTAATTCAATGAAGCATCATATAATCCTATTTACAGTCATCATCTAAAACTAAGTTGTTACCATTGGTTTCAAAACTCCACTAGGGTTTGGTGCCTGCCTCTCTTTCATGGGGCTCTCTCTTGTGTCAGGTACATGTGTTCTTTATCCACACCACAATGAAGTGGTTGAAGAGTTAAAAGGCCTGGGTTCTGGTCCTCCTGCTATCATTGATCTTAGGTAATAGACTTACTTCCTATGGGCTTCAGTTTCCTCACCTGTAAACAATGACCAGAATTTATATAATGTTTTAGGGTTTGCAAAGCTCTTTGTATGCCATGTCATTTGATCCTCAGAACAAATCTGGGGGATAAGTGCTATTATTATTTCCATTTTGCAGACTAGGAATCTTAGTTTGAAAGGAGTCAAATGATTTGCCCAGAGACACAAGGCTAGTAAGAGCCTGAAGCTGGATTTGAATTCATGTCTTCTTGACTCAAGTACTCTATCCATTGTACCTCCTTTGCATTGGAAGCCACTGAACCAGATGATCTGTAGTTCCCCATCCAGCTTTACCATTCTATGAATATTTTAGACAATTAATGGATTTTGCTTGCTTTCCAGATACCCCAGTCCATTTATCACCAGCTAGTTACTCAAACTGTGATTTTTCACAGACAATCACAAGGGAGAAACTGTTACTAATGAAGTACAAATTGATAGCCATCAGGGAGAGATTCCCCTCTGTTCACTTATTCCCCGGGAGGAGAGCTTGAGACTGGCCATGGACGACGTGTGACCAGACATCCCTCCTCACCCCAAGTCTCACTCATGCTGTGAGGCCAGTCTGGACATTAAACATTCCACTTGCAGCATCTCCCTCTGTGTTCCTTCCCTCTCTCTAATCTTTTGGCTGGTTTTCCTGGAACTATTGTACTAAGGTGTTTTTTCAAACAGTGCAAAAACAGAGTGGAGAAACCTTGCCACTTGGGAGCTATGCTGTTGTAGAGCTTGCAGTAGAATAAGATTGAGGAGTGGAGGTAGGTGGGGAATAACTCAGTCCTTTAAGTATTTGTTCATTATTCTTTAGTTAAAAAGACACATTCGCTCAATTACATTCTTCACCTGAGCTGCTCTCCATAATCAATTTTTTTTAATGCTCTAGCAAGTTCACAATGTTCTTCCAGTATGTCCTTGGCAGTGGAGGCAAGTGTAGGATGGGAGGAAAGGCACGATGAAATCTAGAAAGAAGTCATGGAGGTGGAGGTGAGTGTGGGAAGTTTTTCATCTCCTTTGGTGACAAGGACTTCACTTCTGTTTACAGAACAAATTCTGTGAACAAAATGGGGACTTGTTCCTCTAAATTCCGAGTCTTTTCATATGAGTGACCTTGGGTTTACCTTCTCCACATCTTGATTTACTTGTCTGCAAAACAAAGGGTTTGGAGTATAAGATCTCTATTGTTAATTCCAGTTTCAAAAGCATTCTATGATTCCATGATTCTCTGTGGACAAGAGAATGTGGGTCCTAATATACACTTAGAATGTGAGGTGTTTTCTGACTTAATGTTAGTAAAAATGAAGGTGTTTTCAGCATGGGCTTGTGTCAATTGTTATATGAGCTATAGCATCAGTCAGGGGGTTTATTACCAAGTACTATGCTAAATAATCTGAGTTAGGATATTGTCCCTGACTTTGATTCAGTTTATGAACTAGGATCAATCCCTTTTCTTCTTTTTCCTCGGTGTTTCTCTCTGAAAAATGAGCTTTAAGTAGCTGAAAGGACCATTTGGAGGGGTTAGTATGTAATGATTCTGTCATACTCGAGCACTATTTTAGGTGGTGGGCTATTTCATAGGACGGTATTTCTAATTTCAAATAGGGCTATTTCAAAGGACAGTATTAATATTAATAATTATTAATAAACATTGAATTTGATTCAGAAGTAATATCATTTGATATTAATACTTCTGAATCAAATTCAATGTTTATTTGTTATAGTACAGTTTTTGAGACTGACATGATTCAGTTATTTAATAGCCCATTGGACAAGGGTTTCATATTTAGAGGAGTAATCACTAAGTTAGAAATTCAAGATTATCTAAAAATCCCATGATTTTTCATGCGCTTTCCCTCTAACTTTCCCGTGATTGCTGCAGAAATAGAAAGGAGTCCCTTTTGTTTTTTTCTTTATTTTAAATGATTGCCATATGCAAATAATGCATCGTTCAGTGGCCAGCCTGTAAGGATGATAGTAAGGTACAGGGTGAAATTGGCAATTGGATGATGAATTGTTTGGATGTAGCAACCATTTGAAAGAAAGAAGAAATACATAATAATGCTGTAACATATAATCGATATGAAACCAAGAAAAGCCACTGTAATTGATACTACCAGTTACATATATGAATGAAAAAGGATGAACTAATCATGAGTCAAAAGTGAGAGATAACTGATGGATAGTCTAAAAGTTCCACTGATATCCTTACAATATCAGGAGCAATTAATGGAGAATCTCCCATCAAATAGGCGGATCCCCCAAAGCTACTTGAGATGAGCAAGTATAGATGTTTTGTGGTCTGTATTGTTGGAGGGAATATTCATATTGTTGAGATAAAATATCCATTTGAGTTTTTGCATTATTATTACATGTGAGCCACAAAAACACCAAACAAATAAATAAATAAATATAGTATTTGATTTCCACAACTACCATGGGAGGTGGTTATCTGGGACACAGCTACTTTGGAGGGGCTTATTATGGGGACATCATCTGTGTATCTATCTATCTATCTATCTATCTGAGAGAAGTCGGTGAAAGGTTTATAAAAAGTAAATACAAAGTGATTTCTAGGATTGAGGTGAGGGAGGAGCACTAACAACTTGAGGAAGGAAGAAGAATCTAAAGGTTTTTGTACAATACAGAGCCAAGGTGAAACATGGAATGACACAAACTGTTTCATTTTCCACTATTTCTGATTCAGTCTCCTTTAAGAGTAGGTATACATTATTTAATTCTATTTTAATTCATTCTGTCAGTACATATTCTTAAGAGTTTTGTGACTAGAGGAGGAGGCATTTGAGGTGAGTTTTGAAGGGAGCAAGGACTTTAGAGATAAAAAGATAAGGAGAAAGGGCAGCCCAGGCATGGTCGGGTGTCTATGTAAAGACAGAGGCAGAAGATGGAAAACCATGGAAGTGAAGTGGCAAGTAAGTGGGGAGCAATACATTTAGAAACTTAGACCAACTATCATCTTTATATTTTAATATCAACAACCATTTCCAGGTTCATCCAGCTGGGTCCCTGTACCCACTCCATTCTTTATTAAGGGAGCCCTCTACTCTGTGTCACACACATAAGTCAGATTATGTTCTTCCCCAGAGAAGCCTGAGTTTCAATGAGAAGGTCTAAGGTCCCCCTTTTCACTTTTTGACCCATTATTTTATAGTTGTTGATTATGTCCATCATTCTTCTTTGTTGTTGTTTTTTTTAATCAGGCAATGGGGTTAAGTGACTTGCCCAAGGTCACACAGCTAGGTAATTATTAAGTATCTGGGGCTAGATTTGAACTCAGGTCCTCCTGACTCCAGGGCTGGTGCTCTATCCATTGCACCAGTTAGCTGCCCTGATGTCCATCATTCCTGAAGAGGATCATGACATCAGGGAGGTGATGCCATGACTAGCAAGTGGCTGTTGAAAGTTACCAGCTTCATTCTTTCTGGAGCCATCTGGATCCAGTGGCCAGATATGGATGAAGATGACTGGAGATAACCTTGGATGCTGTGGGAGGCCTTGACCTTTTAAAACTGAGGTCTTTAAAAAGTCTCAGTTTGACTGAAACAAGACCCATTCAATAATTAAAGCTAAGTAAGAAAGAAGGCAGAAAAAGGATCTCTTTAACCTGTTTAAAAACAATTAATTGACCAGCAACAGGTCAAGGCCAAACCCCACTTGGGCATTGTTTGGGTCCCTGATTGACTCAGAGTAAAAACAATTCTTTCTGAAATCCTGAGGGTCTTATCTCTCAGGTTGATTGATATTAATCACCCAGGTATCTAGATACCCTAGAAAAAATTATTTAAATATGACCTGTACTATCCTGTTTATGATTTCCCTGAAAAGGGTCTGAGCAAAAAGGCATTCAATGCATAATATGAATTAAATATGGGATGGCTATTTATCTCATAAACCCCAAAGAAAAGATAATCTAGTCACAAAATGACTAGAATGAATAAAAATAGAATTTAATAATTTATACCTATTCTTGCAGGGGGTTGAATCATAAGTATGGTAGCATGGAGCAGTTTGTGAGACTACTGAATAGTCATACCATGTTTCACCTTGGTCCTGTACTGTCCAAAAAGCTTTAGATCTGTGTCTTCTGATTTAATTTTCTTCAATTAAGGATGTTCCTTCCTTGCTGTCAGCTCCACTCAATGGACCCAGCATCTTTCAAACTCACAAGGTCACCTCCAAACCTGCACACATTCATTTCAGAAACAAACAAAACTTACAAAAAAAATAAAATGGAAAAGACATTCTGAACCCTAACTTATCCAGTTGAGTCTATGTCCTATGTGGGACTGTCTGTGTCTGCAGGATGTGAGTGATTCCTCCATTTCCTGTGAGAAGACTGGTGATAGAAGAGTGGGAGCTGGAAAATGGTTCTTCTTTTAAAATGACAAAGCAATCCAAAATCCCGTCACTGTCTTGGGGGAGGATGAGGACCAAGGGACCACTCAGGGTTACCTGCATCATCCCAAAGTGCCAAGTTCTTTTGATGTTGAGTCACACATGTCTGGCAGCAGCAGGCTTCATCATCTCAGAACCCCAAGCTCCCACAATACTGAGTCATACATGTGGGGTTGGCCAGATGCAGGCAGCGAACCATGTTCTGTGTATTCCTTGTTACAAAGGAATATTCTTCAATTGGATCTTGTTTTTGATAGGACTATATCACCCTTATCTTTTGCTGTTTCATGTATATGATGCCACTGTTCACTTGATTTCATTGAATAGTATAATGTTTAGTTTTACAAATATACTTAGACAGGCTTAGAAGATATGAATTTCTAATGATTTTTATTTTGATGAGGCATTCAATCCTTAGAACATCATTTCTAGTTATCTTCCCATTGAGATTTTCTGAACTAGGTGTGCTTTATAGACACCAGGATGTGACTAAATAGAGCAGGTGACCCATTCCTAGAATCATCCATTTGATTTTAATGTTGAAATAATCAATTGGTATGCATAGTTATTTGTTTAGCAGGAGAGAGGGCTGCAGCTTTGGGTTAGACTTTATGTGTGAACTCTGCTAAATAGCAGATATTCACTATGTTCTTACCTGCAATATCATATGAGATTGACTGAGAAATTTATATACTAGAAGACTAATTAGGGTCTTTCTGTGCCGCTGCAACTGGGAACCAGAGGGGATATAATCTCCAGGTAAGCCAGTGATTTTGTTCAGTCCCACAACTACACATTTCCCACTTAACCCCAGCCACCAGTTTGGCTGGATCAGACCTAGCAGATGTGAAAATCTAATGAGTCTGATTTGTGCTTAATCACAAAGGGATACTGGAAGAGTGAGAAGGGATGGACAATACAAACTCATCTCTGTCCTCACTCCTGGGGATTCAGTGTCCTCCAGTCAGGGATCAGCAATATTACTTTCATCTTTGAAGAGCAACATGCTATATTTTCTGGGATAGATACTGAGTGAAATATTTTTATCTTGTGCTTATAGCAGAGTCATGGAAAATATGTTAAATGACTTTCTCAAAACTGCAGGGGAAGTTAATTGTGTGATTAGAATTTGAGAGGTGCTTTGTTCTTGTGCCAGGATGAGGTTGGATTCATTTTTTTCCTCTTTCTATTAGATCTGTCTATTGGCCACCACATTTTGCTTATCCTGGAGCCTGGGACAAGTGACTATGAATATATATAGTCCTAAGCAGAGGCATTTAAAGAATCTATCTGTTTAGTAACTGTAGCCTTTTATAATTGGAAGGAACTTTAATTCATCTGGTAATGAGGAAACTGAAAATCAAGACCAGTAAGGAGATAGTAGGAGTGTCTTGTGGCTACAGTGAGTTTAAGTCATTTGATATCAATGATTTATAACCTAGGCAAGTGTGCTCAATGAAAATTTGGATGTGATTATCAATGCTGTATGTAGAAATTATGGAGAAGAAAAGAGATGCTTTATGGTTGGAGCTTGGTAAATATAGCAGAGTTTTAGAAAGAAGTCATCAAATCACAGCCTGGTGAGCTTAATTCAAGGGAAAATTACAAAGAGACAAAGCATGGTTTGTGAACCCCAAGGATTTACTAAGAACATAGCATATCAGTTTAAGTTCATTTCAGTGTTTGGCAGGGTTGTTATAGACCAAGGAAAATAATGAGTATGATATATTTAGATTTTATCAAAATCTTGAAGACATTTCTTATGATAGCCTTCATGGACAGATAGGGAGAGATATGGGTTGGGTAATATTAGAAAAGGTGAATTCAGAACTAGTATAAGGATCAGATTTAAAGAGCATTGATCGATGGATCATTGACAAGCTAGGCTTAGCCTTTGATTATGTTGTTTTTTTTTTTTTAACATTTTTGACATTGATTTGAAGACAAAAGTAAGACACTTAAAAAACTTGTTAATGATAGAAAACTAGAAGGTTTAGTTAATACAATATATAACAGAGTAGGCACCCCAAAAGATCTCAACATGTTTAAATGACAAGTTGAATTTTTCCATAGGGAGAGCAAATTTGATAAGGTGAAATTTGATAGGATAGGAATAAAAATGTAAAGTTCTACTTGAGAAGAGAAACTTAGATTTGGAGGGGATCTTAGAGAAGTTAGGTGGCATAATGGGTAGAGCTCTGGACTTTGAGTTAGGAAGATCTGAGTTCAAATCCTACTCCAGACATAAGTTTTGTGATCCTGGGTAAGTCATTTAACTTCTTTCAACCTTAGTTTCCTCTTCTATAAAATGGGGAAAAGAATGGTGCTTATATTACAGACAGTTGTTATGAAAATCAAATGAAATAATTCATGGAAAGTTCTTTACAAACTTTAAAAAACTATATAAATCCAAGTTGTTACTATCACAGATTATTGAACCCAGAACCTTCATTTTACTGATGAGTATCCTGAGGCACAGAGAAGGTAAATGACTTGCTCTGGGTCACACAATAAGTATCCAAGATAAGATTTTCACCTAAGTCTTCCTGGCTCCAAGATCAGTGGCCTATCCTCTATTCAAAAATATATATTTTGAGTACAAAAATGGGAGGTGTAACCAGATGGAAGTTCATGGAAAAAAGTCTGGGCTACAGATTTTGAAAAGTCGATAGTGTGAAGTGGTCACTGAAACTCTAATTTGATCTTATTCTTCATTAATAGAAATAGATTGTCCAGAACTAGATAGAAAATGCCCAGAACATGATATGGTGGCCCAAAGCAAGAATAGCAACAAAATAAAGAAGGAAATAAACAAAAAAATTTAAGTTAGTTTGAATTGATAAAACCACAGTGACCCTGTGAACAACTGTTACAAAGTGTACATACAACCTTTGGGTCAGAGAGGTCTGGATTCAAGTCCCACAGTCATCCAATAGTTGTTTGTAGTTGATCTGTGTCTGTCTTATATCTACCAATATGGGAGGAGGTTCCTATAGGGAGTTTGTTTTACCTTTGACTTTATGGCTACAGCACTTGGCATAATGTCTGGCAGTGACTTGGTCAGTCAGCAAGATTTATCAAGCAACTGCTATATTCCACACACTGTTCTGAGTGCTAAGGATGACAAAACAAGCAAAGAGAAAGACAATTCTTGCCTTCAGGAAGCTTATATTCTAATGGGGGGAGTAGGCAACATATAAAAGAGCAGCTAAAAAGGACTGGGATAGGAATTGTGAAAAGATAGGAGAATAAGACAGCAAATTATCTGATTCTTCCAAATCTTTTCAAAAATAACTTAAAATAGGGGCAGCTGGGTGGTACAGTGGATAGAGTACTGACTCTGGAGTCAGGAGAACCTGAGTTCAAATGTGTGACCCTGGGCAAGTCACTTTACCCCATTGCCTTGTAAAAAACCCAAACCCTTAAAATAATGCCTCAAAATAAATGTTGAGAGCAGCAAAAATAATTAAAAATTGAGTAAAGCAGTCATTTAGCCTAAACCAGGAAGAATCAAAACAAAAACATTGATATAAAAATCTAAAATAAAATATTAGTAAAGAGATTACAGCAAGATATTATTAGGATAATACACCACAATCAGGTAGGATTTATACCAGTAGGAAAGGATGGTTCAATATTAGGAAAACACTCAACATAATTGAATGTAAGAATAACGAAATGCCAGCAGAAATCATGATTATCTCAACAGATGCTGAAAAAACCTTTGACAGAATACAACATCTATTCCTTTTAAAAACACTAGAGAGTATAAGAGCAAATGGAGTTTTCCTTAATATAATAAGCAGTGTATCTAAAACCATCAAAATACTATATATAAGGGGGATAAATTAGGAACATTTCTAATAAGATCAAGGGTCAAACAGGGATGCCCATTATCACCATTACTATTCAATATAGTATTAGAAATATTAGCTTTAGCAATTAGAGAAGAAAAAGAAATTGATGGAATTAGAATTGGCAATGAGGAAGTAAATATGGACTCAAGAAAATCATCTAAAAATTACTCAAAACAGTTAACAAATTCATCAAAATAACAGGATATAAAATAAACCCACATAAATCTTCAGCATTTCTATATCAAAACAACAAAAGCCAAAAGCAAGTGATAGAGAAATTCCATATAAAATAACTGCAGACAACATCAAATACTTGGGACTACCTCCCAGACATACCCAGAAACTACATGAACACAATTACAAAGCACTTTTCAAACAAATAAAGTCAAATCTAAACAATTGGAAAATGTCAATTGCTCATGGTTAGGTCTAGTTAATATAATAAAAATGACAGTTCTACCTAAATTACTTATTCAGTGCCATACACACAAATCACCAAATAACTATTTTACTGAGCTAGAAAAAAATAGTAACAATTCAACTGGAGTAAAAAAAAAGATCAAGAATATCAATGGAATGATGAAAAAAAAATGGAAAGTAAGATGGCCTTGCTCTACTATAGCTATACTATAAAGTGGTAGTCATCAAAATTACTTGTTGTTGGTTAAGAATTAGACCACTGGATTAGGATAGGTTCAAAAGAAACAGTAGAAAATGACTATAGTAATCTATGTTTGACAAACCCAAAGACATTAGTTCTTGGGATAGGAATTCACTATTTGACAGAAACTGTTGGTAAAACTGGAAAATAGTAAGGCAGAAACTAGGCATAGATCCACATCTCACACCTTATACCAAAATAAGGTCAAAATGGATTTAGTCTTAAAGGGCAATACCTTATACCAATTGATAGATTAAGAAATACTCTATGCTTCCAATCTATGGAAAGGGCAGAAATTTATGATCAAGCAAGAATTAGAGTACATTATAAATAGCAAAAATGGATGATTTTGACTATATTGATTTAAACATTTTTCTCACTAATGAAGCAATGCAGCCAAGATTAGAAGGAAAACAGAAAGCTGGGAAACAATTTTATAGTTAGGGGTTCTGGTAAAGGTCTCATTTCTAAAATATATAGAGAATTGAATCATATTCAGTTGATAAATGGACAAAGAATATGAATAAATAGTTTTCAAATGAAGAAATTAAAGCTATATATAATTATATGAAAAAATGTTCCAAATCATTATTGATTAGAGAATTGCAAATTAAAACAACTCTGAGATATCACCTCATACCTATCAGATCAGCTAAGATGACAAAAAGGAAAAATGATAAATGCTAGAGGACTTGTGGGAGGAATGGGACATTAATGCATTGTTGGTACAGTTGTGAACTAATCCAGCATTCTGGAGAGCAATATTGAACTTTGCCTAAAGAACAAACATCCAGCCTAAACCAGGAAGAACCAAAACAAACAAAGAAAATTATAGACCAATCTCCCTAATGAACATTGATATAAAAATCTTAAATAAAATTTTATCATACCCTTTGATCCAGCCAATACTAGGCTATATCTAGAAGAAATAAAAGTGAGAAAGGTCCCACATGTTCCAAAATATTCATAGCAGCTCTTTTTGTAGTGGCAAAGAATAATCAATTGGGGAATGGTGACCAAGTTATGGTACAAGAACTATGGAATATTATTGTTTCATAAGAAACCATAAATGGTCAGACTCTAGAGATGCATGGAATGAATTACAGGATCTGATGCTGAGCAAAGGGAGCAGAATCAAGGGAACAATGTATATATTAACAACAACATTAAGAGATGATCAACCCTGATGGTTGCGGCTGCTCTCAGCAGTTCAGAGACCTAGGACAATGCTATTAGACTGGCTGTGGATAATGGTATCCCCATCCAGAGGAAGAAAAATGAAAAAAAATCCTTCAGAATTTGATGAACATTACATTCACTTTTTTAAAAAAAATATCTAATGCATTTCTTTCTCTTAATCCTAATTCCTCATACCCAAAATGACTAATCTATAAATATACTTAACATATATGTTTATGTATAATATTTACCTGACTGTTCACTGCTGAGGGGAGTGGGTTGGGAAGGGGGGGAAATGGAAAAAAATTTTGTAACTTAAAAATATACATGGGCATATGGATGAATGTTGAAAAATTTTCTTAACATGCCTTTGAAAAAACAAAACATCAATAAAAAGAGATTTGAATCAAATATATAAGGTTACAAGTTATTTCCCAAATGATAAATGGTTAAATGATATGAACAGGCAATTTTCAAATGAAGAAATTAAAACTATATATAATCATATGAAAAAAATGCTCCAAATCATTACTGATTAAGAAATGCATACCTATCAGATTGGCTAAAATGACAAAAAAGGAAAACAATCAATGTTGGAGAGGTTGTGGGAGGATTCAGATATTAATGCATTGTTGGTACAGTTATGAACTAATTCAGCCATTCTGGAGAGCAATATGGAACTGCTCAAAGAACAATAAAACTGTTCATACCCTTTGACTCAGAAAGATCAGTACAAGGCCTATATCTAGAAGAAATCATAAAAATGAGAAAAGTCCCATATGTTCCAAAATATTCATAGCAGCTCTTTTTTTCTGGTGGCAAAGAATTGGAAATTGAGGGAATGTCCATTAAATGGAGAATGACTGGCCAAGTTATAGAATTTGAATGTTATGGAGTATTGTTGCTTTATGAGAAACCATAAATGGTCAGATTGTAGAGAAGCATGGAATGAATTACAGGAACTGATGCTGAGCGAAGGGAGCAGAACCAGGAGAACATTGTACACATTAATAACAACATTGTGGGTTGATCAGCCTTGCTGGATACAGATCCTCTCAGCAGTTCAGAGAGCTAGGACAACCCTGGGAGACATGTTTTGGACAATGGTATCCATATCCTGAGGAAGAAAACCAAAACAAAACCAAAAAGCCCTACAGAATCCAAATGAATACTACATTCACTTTTTAAAAATTTCCCTTATGTTTTTCATTCCTATCTCATGGTTTTCTTTCTTTTCCCTTAGTCCTAGTTCCTCATACAGAAAATGACTAATCTTTAAACATGTTAAACACAAATGTATATGTACAATGTTCTCCAGACTGTTTGCTGCTAAGGGGAACAGGGTGAGAGAAGAGAGGGTGGAAAGAAATTATGTAACTTATAGACATATGCATGTGGATTAATATTGAAAAACTTTCATAACATGTAATGGAAAAATAAAAATAAAATATTAAATGGGAAAAACGATGAAAAAACCTGAAGCTGAGATGTTACAAACCCTGAGAGCAGCACCCAACTCTTATCATAAATTTAACAATCAAAAAATAAACTGTTTTTAAAAAATGAGCATAAAAAATTGAAACAACTCGGGGACAACTAGGTGGTGCAGTGGATAGAGCACTGGCCCTGGAGTTCAAATCCAGCCTCAGACACTGAATAATTACCTAGCTGTGTGGCCTTGGGCAAGCCACTTAACCCCATTGCCTTGCAAAAAAAAAAAAACCTAAAAAAATTAAAAAATAACCGACTTGGAAAGTAGATCATGGAGAGAAAAATATAAGAATTGTTGTATTACCTGAAGGTTATGATTTTTAAAAAAGAGTCTAGACACTGTACTTTAAGAAATTATTAAGGAAAATTACTCTTAAGTTGTACAACTAGAGGATATAATAGAAATTGAAAAAAAAAGATCTACCAATCACTGCCTGAAAGAAATCCCAAAATGAAAAACTCAGAGGAACAGTAGAGCTAACTTTCAAAGCTCTTGGGTCTAGAAGGAAATACTACAAACAACTAGAAAGAAACAATTTACATATTACAGAGCATAAGATTTAATAACTTCTACATTAAAAAGCCAAAGATCATGGAATATAATGTTCAAAAGAACAAAGGAATTGGATTTGCAACCAAGAATAACCTACCAAGAAAAGCAGAAAGTGATCCTTCAAGGGAAAAAAAGGATATTTCATGAATGAATGAATTTTCAGATATTTTTAAGAAAAAGACTAGAATTGAACAGAAAATTTGACTTAGAATTAGAAGAAGAAACATGAAAAACAAATTAGAAGAGATTTAGTAAGGTTAAACTTTTTATTTTCTGTATGGGAAAATAATATTTGTAAGTCTTAATAATATTTTCATTCCTAGACAATTTATACATAGATTGAAGGCTTGGGGTTGAGTTGCTTATAATGTGTTGATCCTAAAATATAAAATTGGAAAAGAAGTATAATGGAGAAAATTTTTCATACAAAAGAGGAGTGAATTGAAGATTTGTTATAGTGGAGAGGAGAATGGGGTAAAGGGGAGTAGTGTGGGACCCTTGTTCTCATTGGACCTGAGTTAAAGAAGGAATACCATATACATTTAATAGGGAATAAAAGTTTTCTTAACTTACAGAGAAATAGGAGGACAATGGGATAAGATAAGGGAGGGAATGTGCGTGCAGTTTAGGGAGGTGGTCAGAAGTAAATCAAATTTCTGATGAGGAAAAGAGTAAAAAGAGTCAGAGAAGGATAAACACTGAGGAAAATAGGATGGAGGGAAACACATAATCAGTAATTATAACTTTGAATGTGAATGGAGTGAACTCATCCATAAAACAGAAATGGATAGCAGAATGAATCAAATATCAGATTCTGAAAATATGTTGTTTACAAGCAACACATTTTAAATGAGAGAAACACAGAGTAAAATTAAAGAGCTGGAATAGAATTTATTATGCTTCAGCTGACAAAAAAGCAAGGGTAGTAATCATGGTCTCAAAGTTAAAAAATAAAATTGCTTAAATAATTAAACCAGATAAGCAGGGAAAATGTATCATATTAAAAGGTATCCGATAATAAAGTAATATCAATATTAAATATATATATGCATCAAATGCTATAGCATTCAAAATTTTAAATGAAATAGCAAAACTATAAGAGTGGGGGATTTCAACCTTATCCACTCAGAACTAGATAAATCTAACAAGAAAATAAGTAAGAAGGAATTATTATTTAAGATTAATAGAATCTTAAATGAGCTAGATAAGATTGAAAACTAGAGAAAAATGCATGGGAATTGAAAGGAACATTCCTTTTTCTCACTAACATTTGACATCTTTAAAAAAATTGACCATATATTAGGACACAAAACATTTATGGTTTTTATAGAAGTGAATTTTATAGGAAAGAAGAAATATTAAATATATCCTATTCATATCACAATGTAATAAAATTAAATTTAATAAAGGACCAAAAAGAGGTGAAAATTAGTTGAAGACTAAAGAAACTAATCTTAAAGAATGAGTGAGTTTAAGAACAAGTGATAGAAACAATATTTTTTAAAGAAAATAATAATTGAGAAAAATATAAAAATTTACAGGATGCAACAAAAGAAGTAATCAGAGGAAAATTTATATCCCTAATGTTTACATCAATAAAATAGAGAAAGAAGAGATCAATGAATTGGGAATGCAGTTTTAAAAGCTAGAAAAAGAGTAGATTAAAAACTCCCAATTAAACACCAAATTGGAAATCCTGAAAATTTAAAGTGAGATTAATATAATTAAATGTAAGAAAATCATTGAATTAATTAATAAAACTAGGAGTTGGTTTTATGAAAATATTAGTAAACTAGATTAATCATTGTTCAATGTGATTTTTTTAAAAGAAGAAAACCAATTTACTAATATTAAAAATGAAAAAGATGAATACACTCCTAATAAAGATAAAATTAAAGCAATTATTAGGAATTATTTTGCCAAATTATATACCAATGAATTAAACAATTTAAGTGAAATAGAAAAATACTTTGCAAAAATATAAACTGCTCAGATTAACAGAAGAGGAAATAGAATGTCTAAATAAACATATTTTAGAAAAGGAAATTGAACAGACCATAAATGAACTTCCTAAGAAAAGACATGAGATCAGATGGATTTTTAGTGAATTCTACCAAACATTTAAAAATCAAATAATTCCAATATTAAATAAATTGTTTGGAACAATAGGAAAAGGAATTCCATTAAACTACTTTTATGAAACAAATATGATGCTGATACCTCAGCAAGAGCAAAACAGAGAGAGAAAATTATAGACCAATTTCACTAATGAATATGAATGTAAAATAATAAGTAAAAATACTAACTAGGAGACTACAGCAAAGATTATATAGTATGATGAAGTAGGATTTATGCCAAGAATACAGGGTTGGTTTCATATAAAGAAAACTATTACCACAATTGATTATGTCAATAACAAAAGTAACAAAAATCACATAATTATATCAATAAATGCATAAAATGCTTTTGACCAAGCATTGGTCCCTTTGAAAACACTCAAGGTCTTGGTATAAAGGGATTTAAAGAGCATTCTAATATATTTTTAATAAACTATTTTTTTCTTAAAATGATAAAGATACTTAAAACCATCCTAGCCAATCCAAAAGCATTATTTGCAATGAGGCTAAACTAGAAACTTTCCCAGTAAGATCGAGTTAAACAAGAATACCTATTGTCACCAGTATTGTTCAATATTGTACTGGAAATACTAGTAAAAGAAATTAGAGGAAAAAAAAAGAAATGGATGGAATGAGAATGGTAAATTTCTTTTTGCAGACAACATAATGGTATTTTTGAACAAACCTGGAGTTTCAACTAAAAAGCCTGTTGAAATAATTTTAGCAAAGTGCAAGATATAAAATAAACCCACATGAATCATCAGTATTCCTATTTATCACCAAGAAAGCCCTGCAAAAAGAGATAGTTCATTTAAAATAACCACACAGACAAAATACCTGGGCATCTACCTTCTAAGACAAATCCAGGAACTATAGGAAAATAATTTAAAAATTATATAATTATAAACAACTGATGTCAGATTTAAATAATTGGAGAAATATCAATTGTTCAAAGGTGGGTTGAGTCAATGCAACAAAATTAACAATTTTTTCCTAAGTTAATTTGCTTATTCAATGACATCCCAATTAAATTACCAAAAATTATTTTATTGAATTAGAAAAAAATAGCAAAATTATTTTAGGAGAATACCAAAGGAATTAATGAGAGAAATGTGAAGGAAGGAGGAGTAGCAGTGCCTTTAATTTAGATAAAATTTATATAATTCAGATAAAATGGACTTTATTACAAGGTGGTAACTATCAAAAAACTATCAAATAGTGCCTAGAGAATATAATACTGGATCAATGGAACAAAGTAGAAATACAATACACAGTAGTAAATAATTATAGTAACTTTGTGCTGGAAAATTTAAAGATTCAGGCTTTTGGGATAGGAATTCATTGAAACAATTGTTGGGGAAACTGGAAAGCAGGCTGGTAGAAATTAGGCATAATTAATATCTTACACTACCAAGATGAGGATAAAATGAATCTGTGACTTAGACATAAAGGGAAATATCATGAGCAAATTAGAAAAACATGAAACATTATTTATTGGATTTGTGGATAGGAGTAGAATTTATGAATAAACCAGAGATAAAGAGCATTGTGATTTGTAAAATGAATAATTCTGCTTACATTAAATTAAAAAGTTTTTGTACAAAAAAAAGAAAAGTAGAAAACTGGGAAATTTTTTTTTATAAACAGTTTATTAGATAAAGGCCTCATAGAGGGCAGCTAAGTGGTGCAGTGGATAGAGCACCAGTCCTGGAGACAGGAGGACCCAAGTTCAAATTCAGCCTCAGACACTTAATAATTACCTAGCTGTATGATCTTGGGCAAGTCACTTAACTCTGTTGCCTTGAAAACTTCCCCCCAAAAGATAAAGGCCTCATATCTCAAATATAGAGAATTTTGTCAAATTTATAAGAATATGAGTCATTCCCCAATTGATAAATATGAATAGGTAGTTTTTGAATGAAGAAATAAAAACTCTATATAGTCATATGAAAAATGTTCTAAATCATTGATTAGAGAAATGCAAATTAAAACAACTTAAAATACCATTTTACACCTGTCAGATTGGTCACAATGATAGACAGGAAAATGACAAATGTGGAGGGGATGTGAAAAAATTGGGACACTAATTTAACCTTGGTGACTGTAAACTGATCCAACCATTTTGCAGAGCAATCTCGAATTATGGCCATATAGTTATAAAATTGTGTGTTCTTTTTGACCCAGCAATATTGCCAATAGGTCTTTCCCCCAGGTGATTAGAGGAAAAAGGAAAAGAACTTAAATGTTCTAAGATATTTATAACTATTTGTGGTGACAAGGAACTGAAAACTGAATGGATGTATCAATTGGGGAATGACTGAATTTTGTGATTTATGATTGTGATAGAATACTATCATAGGGTAAGAATTATAAATAGGTTGATTTTAGGCAAACATGGAATGACTTGTATGAAATAATGAAGACTGAAATGAACAGAATAAGAGAACGTTATATACAGTAACACTATTGTTGTTTTAGGAGGAAATGGGAATGACTAAACTTTATTCTATGACTAAGTTATATGAATATTCAAATCAACTATAAAGGAAGTATAAAGAAAGAGGTTATCCACCTGTAGAGAAAGAAGTGATATATTAAACGTTGTATTGTATAGTTTCACACATATGTCTGTGTCAAATGTGGGTCACTTATAGTGTGGATTAATGTAGCAAAATATTGGGAGGAGGTATCCATATAGGGCTATGGTGGGTAATATTAGAAAATCAGCGATGACCAGTCTGGTGTCTTTCCCAAAAGTGGAAGTGCTAGGAAGAACTCATCAGTGGGAGGAGTAACCAAGGGTAGCTAATGCATGATAGCTAACATCAAAGAATTAGAGATGGTGGATTTGGGAGTCCTTCCCCAAGATGAGGTTCTGGAAAGAGCTCATCAATGTTGGAGAAGAAGTGCACTGGGGCTATCAAGTTTTGGAGGTAACTAAAGTACAAGGTGTAGTCTGGGGACTCAATGCTTTTAAAAATATTTATTGATTCACTGGTTGATTGAGGCAGTTTGGATTTCAATATAAAGAAAAACTTCTTAATAATTGAAGCTGGTAACAGTGAGCTAGTTGTCACTGAATTTCAAGGAGAAATTGAACAATCATTTATTTGGGGTGCCATCGAAGGAATTAACTTTAGGTAGGGGATTGAATTAGGTAAGTTACACCTAAATGTGAGATTTTTATGTCCTTATTCAGTCCTCTTCTGTTGTGGAGGAGAGAAGTGAGGTGTAGATAGATGTGAAATGATTCACCCGAGGTCCTATTGCTATTCAGTGGCAGAACTTGGACTCTTAATACATGTTTCCAGACTCCGAGATCCAGTGTTTTCTCACTATACCTCACTATCTTATCACCTAGGACATTCATCCATGGATTCAGAGTGAGAGGCAATGTGATATCAGTTAGTGTAGAGTTTACAATCCGAAAGATTGTTTTTGCTTCTCCCCCCAAAATTCTTCCTTGATCATGTGTGAGTTGGCATGACCATGGGCAAGTCATTTATCTTTCCTGTATCTTCTATTCTCTCATCTGTAAAATGGGGTAAATAATAATACATATAGTACATATCTCAAAGCTAGTTTAACTCCTAGTTTCAAATTAAAGTTTGAAAAAAGGCAGTTGCAAACTTGAAAGTATTATGCCATTGTTAATTATTGTTTTCATAATTATACATATGAGCTAAGTTTCATGATAACTCAAGCTGAGTTGTTCTTTGTTCTTTTGCTAAAACACATATCCATTTCCATTTTTGATAGTCATAATAGCCAGGAAGTAATTTTCTCTTGAGGAAATTATATTTTAAGCCTATATATACCTTTTTGAACTAAACATAGTTTAATTTTTAACATTCCCTTATATGTGAAGATGACCCTGCCTTTGTGAATTTTTAGGCATAGACTTCAAGGTAAGAGGTCTTGATACAGAGACTGGCACCATTTTAATTTAAACACCTATATAGTGAGAATACTTGCTTATCCAATGTCAAACCCCACTGAGGATAAATGAGGACATGCTGGCTGACTTCAAGGACTTGAAGTACAGTCACATGGAAGAAGCATTAGATTTAGTCTCTGATCCCAGAGGAGAAACCAGGAGGGTTGCAGGAGCAATGGATGGAAGTACATTCTAGCCTAGCTATTAAGACTATTCCTAGCTATTAGGAATTATTCAACAGTAGAATGGGATGCCTTCAGAGATGGCTTCTCTAGGTCTTTGGTACTAGACGTTGAATGACCTCGTGTTACCTTGTCAGCAGTATTATAGAAGAAATTTCTATTTATATATGGTTTAGATTAGATGACAACTAAAGTTCCTATTGGACTTTGTGATTCTATAAATACCAGGCTGGATAGTGACCATACCTGGAGCCGGAGAAGATAGAAACTTTCAATTGTTCATGTGTGGAGGATATTTATTCCCTTAAAGGAGAGAATTGGTGATAATAGAACTGAACTAACTATCCAAGAGGTTACCCTTCTTTTTAAGGATATTCTGAGAACTCCCACTACAATATTATATGAAATATTAGTAACTCCCACTATAATATTATATGAAAAAAGGCAAAACAATACAACATGAAAAGTGTTTTTTAAAATAAATCTAAATATCTTCTATTGGAATTAAAGTTCATTGTTTTATTCTTAATAGATATAGAGAACATCTGGGTCACCATCCTCCATTTGTTATATTTTCCTCTTATGGGTTTCATCTACTTTTATTTGTCTCTTCTCTTTATCTTTCTATCTACCCCTTAAATCCATTAGCCAAGGAGAATTGAAAATAGAAGCTATTGATTAAAGTAGGAGCTGAGAATAGAGGATTTGAGGTTTACTAAAATATTCCATGCTTTTTCTGTGTTTAGCAAAACCCATTATATCTCATTATAAATATTTTCCCTTGAGTTTACAAATTCTGTGTTTGAAGGGATATTATGTCTCTATATTAGATTAACTTGTATTTATCTTAAATAATAATAGTTTAAGGCTATTAGAAGACTCAAGTTCAAAAAAATCCTATGAGTGGATTTGAATTTGCAAAAAGCCAAAATATTCTTCCAAACTTGATTTCACAGATCTTTTAAAGGACATGCACTTTAAAAGTGCCAGATATTCTAGAAGAGACAGCATGATGTATCCCTCAGTATATTATGTATCCATCAATCCATAAAACAAGTAATATTAAAACATTTATTAAGTGACTACTGTCCTAAATACTACAAGGACAGAAAATAAAATAACCATTGCTTTGAGGAGTTTATAGTCTATCAAAGGAGACAAGTATGCAAATGAGCAACTACAAAATGAATATAAGGAAATTGGGGAGAAGGTTACTAACATTGGGACTGTGAGTTGCAGAGAAGGAAGCTATTTGACTCATCATGACCCTATTAGGGGTTTCTTGAATAGGTTTTGTCATTTTCTTCTCCAGTTCATTTTACAGATGAGGAAACAGAAGTCAACAGGGTTAAGTGACTTGCTCAGGGTCACACAGCTTGTGTTTGAGACCAGATTTGAAATCCAGAAAATGATCTTTTCTTACTTGAAGCCCAACATTCTATCCATCGTATCAGGATGTAGTGAATTAAGTCCTGGATTGAGTGTCAAGAATGTCTAGGATCAATGCTACTAGCTATGTGATTATTGATAGAGATGTCTCATCTTGAAATGCAATTTCTTCAGTTGTAAAATGGTGATTATAATATTTGTCTGTGGCATCTACCATATTGAAGGGTTGTTTTCAGACTCAACTGAGATTATGTAAAGTGCTTTGCAAACTTTAAAGGGACACATAAATGTCAGTGATCATTATTTTCTTTCAATCCAGAATGTTGCTAGAGATGGACAATAGGAACAGTTATCCTGAGAATAGCCTGGATATGAAGGACACAAGAGTGGATTTAGGGGTTTGGGTCAGGAAATCCTGCCTACTGTAAACATTCCTGAATGTCATTTCCTTGGCAACTAAACAAATATTGATGGAGAAATGTGTCATTACATCAACAAAAATGAATGGATGTTAAATTGGTTCTTAAAGCATATGTCTGCATGCCCAGGTCACAGAGATTCAGATCCTTGATATTAGAACAAAGAATTTGTGCAGAACATTTTTTCATTTTTTTTCAAGGCAATGGGGTTAAGTGACTTTCCCAAGGTCACACAGCTAGGTAATTATTAAGTATCTGAGGTTGGATTTGAATTCAGGTCCTCCTGACTCCAGGACCAGCACTCTATCCACTGTGTCATCTAGCTGCTCCTGTGGAGAACATTCTACACTCTTTCTCATACCCTTCCTTTGAAGCTACACTCTCACTAAAAGCATCAGAGACAGGATTGATTAATACTTTGTTGGTAAAAAGACCCCTGACTAAGGTGGGTGTTGAATTGGCTAAACCATCAAATATTTTGATGTTATATGAAATAATTAAACACACGATTTTACCACGGCATTGTTGCGGGGTATAATTTCCCTTAAGCTGACAACCCTGTAAGATAGCATCTCTTACAAGATCCGACAAGTCAGCCCTCCTCCCTTCTTAGTTATCAAGTACCTTTCTTCCTCCATATTCTTCAGGCTAGCTGTTCTAGGAATCAAGATTTCAAAGATGCCTTTGCGGAACCTGTCTCCTTCACTCCCATATGTGGAGGAGTTGACCCCTACTTTTTGATGCTTTCCTCTTGTGAATTATATGTCCTATACATGAACCTAGATGCTGCCATGGGGATAGTCATGTCCTCCTGGTATCTGAGGGGATACTTTTTCTCTGGTGTCAGAACCTACAGAGTAGTGACTTATGATGAGTGATGACTTTCAGACCATTCTCTCCTTCGTCTTCTTATGGCATTGCTAGATTTTACCTGCTTTTATTGGTAGAGGGAATAAAACTGGGAAGATACATCAGTGGTCATAGAAACATCAAATCATTTTGGATCTCATAGATTCAATAAGCTCTAAGGTGACATTCAGCATTAACAGTTCTAACCTCATCTCCACCACACTGGGGGAATTAGCGGTGAAGTCAAGATTCCAATTGGCTTCTCTATACACAAATAGATTATTCTTCTTGGTTTTAGAAGATGTAATCTCATTGTCTGTGTTTGAGTAGAATTGTAAGATGGGAAAGCCTAGAGGCAGCATGGGGTAAAGATCTCTGCATCTGGAGTCAAAATTCTGGGTTCACATTTACTGTCTCACTGCCTCTGTGACGTTAGGCAAGTTCACTTAACCCTTCTGTGCTTCATATCCTCCTCATCTGTAAGATAATGAGGAGGGGCATGTGACATTGCTTCTAAGGTTCCTTTTCATTTTAAAACCATGTTCTAATAGCAAGCTCTATTGTGATACCTCCCTTGCATGCTGCTATGACTTTCCTTAGCTTCTAAGAATTAACCATAGTCATACAGGGAGCTAGTGGCTACTATTATTACAAGTCCTTTGGTATTGTAGAGGACCACACCAGACAACCAAACGATTGGAGGCATGTGTTGTACAGTTATATTTATTATAGTGAGGGTATGTTGTGCAAGGCATCTTTTTCACTTGGCCTTTACCAGAATCAGTCCATCCCATGACCTGATTGATAGGAAACAGAACTACTGGAGCTGGTCTAGCTGCTGTGGGAGTCTGTTGGCTAAGGAAAGATTTAAGTGTATCTTTACATGCATACACAGAAACATATAGATTTTCTTTGTTTGGAAAGATAACAACCCTTAACTGACTGTGCTGTATTCGAGTGTGACTGAGAAGATCACAGAGAGAGAGATCACTGAGCTCTGAGGTAGTGTGGTTTAGTGGAGGAACCAGTATAGTACAGGACAGTGGAAAAATAAGGAGTTGGGGGATTGGGTTCAGAGTCCAGTTCGGACAACCACTAACTACTTGTGAAACTTTGGGCAAGTCACTTAATATTCCTGGATTCCTCATCTTATCTCTAGATTATCACTGTCACATTGAGGAACCTCTCAACCTTAGACTGTTAATCCTATGAGGTAAAATTTGTCCTTTGAGGAACAGCAGAGTGTGGAGAGAAGAGGTTGGGATTTGGCATCAGATAACTTGGGTTTGAGAACCATTACATCTTTTCATTCTCTGTATTACCTAGGGAATATTACTTCATCCACTTAAGTTTCCCTCACCTGTAAAACTGAATGGTAGTACTTGTATTGCTGATCTACCAGGGTGGTTGATAGAATCCCATATTTTGCTGGAAGTCTTTCCCAATCATTCTTAATTCCAGCACTTTCCTTCTGTTAGTTATTTTCTAATTACTACCACCAACACAAATTTATTATTATTATTATTATTATTATTATTATTATTATTACTATTATTATGATCCTATGGATAGCTTCCTTTCTATGTATTTGTTTGCATGCTGACTCTCCCATTAGATTGTAGACTCCTTAAGGACAGAGACTGCCTTTTGCCCCATTTTGTATCCCTAACATTTAACATAATTACTGACACATTGTAGGCACTTAATAAATGTTTATTGATTGATTCTCATAGAGATATGAACTATTATGGTTGCTATTCACATCTACAGTGCATATTCAAAATACTTATTGCTATTTTTTATTCTGTCTCATACATATGTGGGTATCCCTGATTCTTTCTTCAAAAAGAATTAGTATGTGGCTTACAGCTCCAAATCAGACTGGTCTGTTGCTGCTAAAGTGTGCCAGGAGCCCATAGTTATGATTTTTTAGGTGTTTTTTTGCAAGGCAAATGGGGTTAAGTGGTTTGCCCAAGGCCACACAGCTAGGTAATTATTAAGTGTCTGAGGCTGGATTTGAATTCAGGTATTCCTGACTCCAGGGCTGGTACTCTATCCACTATGCCACCTAGCCGCCCCTACTGTGCCACCTAGCCACCCCTAGTTATGAATGTCATTAGACCTTCACTTCCAAGAATATCCTTTCTCCTAAATTCCTGTTATTACCCCAATAAGCCATGGGTTTTAAAGGACCTCAGAGATCACTTTTTCTTATCACCTTATTTTATAGATAAAGAGATGGGGACATAGAGAGCATAAATGATTTAGTCAAGGTTGTATGGGAGTAAGTAATTGAGTGAGGCTATCACCCTAAGAGAATACATTATTTTTTCCCACTGTGCCCACTTAGAGAACAGAAAAATTAACACTAGCTGGATCTAATAAAAGTCTCACGACCTTCCCCAGTTCAACTGCCACCTCTCCCCAATTATCTGTATTCCAATCAATGAATCACAGCTCATACTTCATTTCTTCATCTTCTTTTTTTGGGGGGGCAGGGCAGTATTAAGTGACTTGCCCAAGGTCACACAACTAGGTAATTATTATATACTGAAAATGAATTTGAACTCAGGTCCTCCTGATTCCAGTGCTGGTGCTGTATCTATTGCAACACCTAGCTGCTGCCATTTCTTCTTTCAAGAAAGCATCTAGAAAATGTAGGGGCGGAGCCAAGATGGCTACATGAAGGGATGGAGTCTTAGGAGCTCTCTGATAAAAACTCATCAACTAAGGATTCTAACTAAACTTTTGAGAGACAGAACCCACAAAGGGACCCAGTGAGGCAGTTCTCCTACTCAAGGTAACCTGGAAAAGAACAGAAAGGCTCTGCTCCCCGGGGTCGGAGGGGTGGCCCACCAGAGGGGTGGTGTGCCAGAGCGAAAGAACTTCAGCCTCCCGGAGGCAGCCCCAGGGTGCTGGGAGCCGCGGCTCACAGCAGTGGGGGAGTCTCCTGAGCTACACCTTGGGGAGCATCGGGCACAAAGTGGGGGAACAGCAGGGGACCTCTGCCAGAGGGAGCACATGGAGCCCAGCCCCCAGGGCACACAGCAAGCAGCTTGGTCTTTCAGCAGCCTAGACCAGGAAACAGAAGCAGGCCAAGCTGGTAAGCAGGAGCCCCCAGGGCATGAGCCCATTGAGCTGAGGGAGGGGAGTGAAGAGAGAGAGATTGCAGAGCTCTGTCCTCTGCCTCTGGAACAGGACTCTGGGGCTCTGACCACATTCAGACCCTGATCCCAGTCTAGGCCCCCCATAGAACAGCAGGGCCCCCCCACCTCAGCCCCATGGCAGAGGGGGGCGCTTATGGTCATTCACAGACCAGGAGGGAAGACAGAGCCTCACACACTAAGATCCTTGTGGGAGTGTCCCAAAAGCTCAGGAAGCACCCCCAAAAAACAGGCTTAGGCTGGAAAAATGAATAAGCAAAGAAATAAGAGGAAGACCATTGAGAAATATTTTGCAAATGAGCCCAAGAAGGATCAAAATACTCAGTCTGAAGATGAGGAAGCACAAGCTCCTGCATCTAAAGACTCCAAGAAAAACAGAAATTGGGCTCAGGCTATGATAGATCTCAAAAAAAACTTTGAAAATCAAATGAGGGAGTTGGAAGAAAAACTGGGTAAAGAAATGAGAGAAATGCAGGAAAAACATGAAAATGAAGTCAGCAGCTTAATCAAGGAAATCCAAAAAAATGCTGAAGAGAATAGCTTGCTAAAAACCAGCTTAGGTCAAATGGATAAAACAGTTCAAAAAGTTATTGAGGAGAAGAATGCTTTAAAAAGCAAAATTGGCCAGATGGGAAAAGAGATAAGAAAACTCTCTGAGGAGAACAAATCCTTCAGACAAAGAATAGAATTCAGGGAGATTGATGAATTTATGAGAAACCAGGAATCAATACTTCAAAACCAAAAAAATGAAAAATTAGAAGAAAATGTGAAATATCTCATTGAAAAAACAACTGATATGGAAAACAGACTTAGGAAAGATAATTTGAAAATTATTGGAATACCTGAAAGTCATGATCAGGAAAAGAGCCTTGATATCATTTTCAAAGAATTACTACAGGAAAATTGCCCTGATATTCTAGAAGCAGAGGGCAAAATAGAAATGGAGAGAATCCACCGATCCCCCTGAGAAAGAGACCCCAAAAAACCAACCCCCAGGAATATTATAGCCAAGTTCCAGAACTCCCAAGTCAAAGAGAAAATATTACAAGCAGCCAGAAGGACACAGTTCAAATATCGTGGAGCTGCAGTCAGGATCACACAGGACTTAGCAGCAGCTACATTGGAAGCTCGTAGTGCTTAGAATACAATATGCCAGAAGGCAAAAGAGCTTAGAATGCAGCCAAGAATGAACTACCCAGCAAGGCTGAATGTCCTCTTCCAGGGAAAAAGATGGACTTTCAATGAACCAGGGGAATTTCAAAGGTTCCTTTTGGAATGGCCAGAGCTGAACAGAAGGTTTGATCTTCAGATACAGGACTCAGGTGAAGCATGGAGATTGGAGGAGAGGGGGGGAAATATGAGGGAGTTAATGAGGATGAACTGCATGTATAGAAAAATGATACTGATAATACTCATATGAACCTTCTCAATTAATAGAGCAGGTAGAGGGAGCTTTTATAGTTGAAGCACAGGAGAAAGCTGAATTCGAAGATAAAATATGGTGTAAAAATGGAGTCAATAGGAAAAAAAGGGAAATGTAATGGGAGAAAGAAAAAGGAGAGGAGGAATAGTCCAAGATATTTCACATAATAACATTTTTTTTATTACAATGAGCTATTGCAATGATATGGAAGGGGGGAGGCAAGGGGGTATGAGGGAACCTTTGCTCTCATGAGAGATGGCTAGGAGAGGAAACAGCAAATATACTCAATGGGGTATAGACAACTGGAGTAAGAAGGAGGGGGGCAGGGGGAAGGGGGGGGATGTGAATAAAGGAAGAGAGGATGGACCATGGGAGGACAGTGGTCAGATATAACACATTTTCTTTTTTACTTCTTGCAAGGGGCTGAGATTGGATGGCCTGCCCAGGACCCATAGGGCCAGGTGGATTCTGGGCCTAAGGGGTGGTATGGGGGCTCAGGGCTTCTTGGCCCCAGGACCAGGGATCTGTCTGCTGCACCACTCAGCGACCCTACAGCAGAGTCAGAGTGAAAGGAGAGAGAAAATATAGTACATGGTAGTGGAGAAATAAGAAAGGAGGGAGTTGCGATCAGCAATGGCAACATTGGAAAAATATAGAAGTAACTTTTGTGATGGACTTATCATAAAGAATGTGATCCACTCACGACAGAGTTGATGGTGTTGGAACAAAGACTGAAGCACATTTTTTGTTATTATTATTTGGGGGAGGGTGCTGGGCAGGTGGGTCTGGGTGGCCTGCCTGGGGCCACACAGTGGGGTGATCTTTGGGTGTCTGAGGCCGAATTTGGACCCAGGTACTCCTGGCTCAAGGGCCAATGCTCTGTCTGCCACCCAGCCACCCCTACTATTATTACTATTTTATTTTATTTTGGGTCTTTTTTTTTTCTTCTTTCTGGTTTTTGCAGGGCAGTGGGGATTGGGTGGCTTGCATGTCACATGGCTGGGTGATTATTGGGTTTACAAGGCTGGATATGGACTCAGGTGCTCGTGGCTCCAGGGCAGGTGCTTCATCCATTGCGCCACCTGGCCATACCTACAATTATTACTATTATTTTTTTTAATTTTAATTTTTTCTCTCCTCTTTACTTTTTTTGCCCAAGCAAGTCTATATTCATGGGGGGAGGGTTATTTTGTTTACTTGTAAACAAGTATATTTTAATTAATGTAAAAAAACATTTGTATAAAATGAGAATAAAAAAATAAATTTAAAAAAAAGAAAAAAAAAGAAAGCATCTACCTGAAGCCCCATTGGATCTGTGGTTTTCTTCTACTAATGCTGATCACAATATGTAGATAATTTCTGACTTAGTAAAACAAACATTTATGTTGTGTTTAAGGTTTGCAAGGTGCTTTACATCTACACACACACACACACACACACACACACACACCCCAAATTTTTGGCAAGTTGCCTGAGATATATTTAAGGCGAATCAACTTCCCCAGGGTCAAACACCTAGAATGTTTTTTTTTTCTGTGAGAGGAGCAACTTGAACCCAAGGACTAATTAATTTCAAACCCAACAATCCACCCATTACAGACAGTAATACTAACAGATGATTTTCATCCACTGTGAGTGAGGGTTCACACCACCATCTTTACAGTGGTCAGGTTAACATCTTTATCAGTGTTCCTCACCCTCCTTCATTCCTCTTATCCATTCAGTTGTCTAGTCTTCCATTTTACTTCCACTGTATTTCTCATATCCATTTCCCTTCTTTCCATTAACATACATATAGCTCTAGCTCAGCCTTGAATCCCTTCCTACCAATAGCCTCCTAATTGATCTTCCTTCAAGTCTCTTCCCTATTTCCATCTTGAATTCCCAGAACTTTCTCCATCACGTCATGGAAACTTTCACCTTAGAAGTTCACTCCACTTCTAGAATTCTTACACTGCAAATACTTTCCACCCCTTTGGCTTCTTTTTTTGATTGGCTGATTCCTCTCAGAATCTCCATTTTAAGGTAGATGCCCAGGCCAGTCATGTCTTCAGTTCCACTCAGGCTGCACTCCTGATTCTAAGGACTTTCTCAGCCTATATCCCAGCTTCCTTTTATGTGTTGTCTTCCCTCATTTGAACATGAGCTTCTTGAGGACAGATTGTTTTTCTTTCCACTTGTATTTATTCTTTTATCAATAAGTTCATCACCTAGTAACTGCTCATTGACCTGACCTTACATTGCCAAAGTAATATTCTGAAAACATAGGTTCTACTGTTTTATTCCCTTGTTCTATCAATTCTAATAGTCTCGGAATAAGAAACAACTCCATACTGGATATCTGAGCCCTTTTATAACCTTATTCCAGCCTATTTTTTCCATTATTTCCTTTAATATTCTATCCAGTTTTTATCAAATTGGCTTTCTTGTCTTTCCTTACATGTGACAGTCCACTTCCTGTTTTGGAACTTTTGTAATGCCTTCTTCTCTTCCCACTTCTGATCATAGAATCTTAACTTTTCTTCACTGCTCAGTTTAACAGTCTTCTTTTTTTAAAATTTTAATTAATTTTTTTACCAATTGCATTTTCATGAGGTTTTGAGTTCCACATTTTTCTCCCCCCTCCTTTGACAGAGAGTAATCTAATATAGAGTATACAAGTATAACTATGTTAAACATATTTCCATATTAATCATGTTGAGACACCTCCTTTATATGACCTTTCCTGGAAAGGATTATCTAGGAACCTTTCCTGCAGTGGTCTCAGGTAGGGGCAAGCTTGCTGGAAAGTACATAAGAGGAATCTGTAGAGAGAATTGAGTCAGGAATAAAGAAAACATAGCCTGGGCTCTACATGAAATAGTGATATAGGACAGGGGGCTCACTAATCAGGAGAGCGAGATTTTTTCTTATTAAAGGAAAGATAACAATAGAAATATTTTCTTATCATTAAGAAAAAGACTCCTTCCTCATATTATATAGCTCATACCCAAGATTGCTTATTCATGTGGTAGATAGACAGTCCATTGGATAGCCCTGACTTCAAACTCAGTCTTAGATACTTGCTGTTTATGTGATGCTGACCAAGTCATTAAACCTTGGTTGCCTTCAGTTTTCTTGACTGTAATATGGGCATGATGATAGTACTCATTTCCCAGGGTTGTTGTGAGGATAAATTAAATAATATTTGTGGGATAAATAAGATATATAGGAAATGTTCAGCACAGTACCTGACATAGTAGGCACTATATAAGCATTATCTGTTGTTATTAGATTTATCATTATTATGATGACTTGGAATCACAGATATTTGCACTGACTATGAGCTCATCTTTCCCTGCCCATTAGAACCCAGAAAAATGAGTGATGTGGAAGGGAAACACAGAGGGATTAAATTCCTGCTATAGCAGGAAGAAAGACCTAAGCCATTTTAACTTTTGAGCATTGCCGAAGTTTCTGGCTTATAGGTTACCTTCATTCAGCCATGAAGAACCTAATTTTCATCTTTGGCTTCAGGTGGGTACGAGTCCAAGCATGAACAAATGCTGCGAGCCTAAGAAAAAAATAAATCAACTGCCTGGTCAGGGAGTTGGGGAGCTGCTTCCCCCTGACTCATCAGGGAGAATCTGGTTAAGCTTCTCCATGGTCAAGGCATCCCTTCCCCAATTAATCTCTGTGACCCGGGTAGGGTTCTTCTTTCTAATCATTCCCCCGGCCCCAGGTATGGATCAATGTTGTTGATTAGGAACTAAAGAGCAGCAGGCAGTTTGATGGAGTTGTTGGGCCATCACGAATCAGTTTTAACAGCTTTCCCCAAAGCACAGCTGTAAGACAAAGAGATGGATTTACCAGACCTGCACAAACCAGTTCCTATTATGTTGGAAAAGATACATAAAAGAAATAAAAAAAAACCTACAAGAGAGAAATTATCTTATAAAGTACCTCAGCAAAATAGCATTCAGTGCATACCGACAACACAATAGTGTAGTCATCCATGTGTGTCAACCTGTAGTTTTTAATGACAGAGATGTATAAACAAATAGGTAATACACAAACCCAAAGCCTCTTTTTCTTTCTTTCTTCTTCTTTTTAACTCATTCTCTGAGTAATAAAACAGCTGGAATGACAAAGATTTAGAAGCCTGAGAGCTATTCAAGTTGTATAAGCAAAAGGAAAAAGAGCATGGATATTTTGGAAGAATACTTTCTCCATTCCACCTCTCATTTGAAATACTTTCTATTAATTGGGGCAAAAAATCTTCCTTCCTTTTTCCCATCTCTAATGATAATCACCACTCCCTATTTGTCTCTGGATTTCTAATAGGCACAGTACTGAGAGCTGGTATAGAAGCAGTTCTCCAAAATTGTAAACTGATTCTTTCATTTCACAGATGAGAAAACAGACACATAGATCAGAAATGACTTGCCTAAAACCCTTTGTAATGCAGAATTTCCCTAACACACCAGTTTTCCTACACCTTACTCCATATAATCTGAGCTCTAGGAACTGTAGCCTCTTTTCCATTTCTCATACAGTTTCCCAAATCCATTTATTTGTTTTGGTTGTCCTTCATACCTTGTTTCTGCCTCCTGGGTAGTCTGGCTAATAAGTCTTAATTAAAACCTCTTCTTCAAGAAGTCTTTCCCAGTTCTCCTTGATGTTGATGCTTTCTCTCTGAGAATATGCCCAATTTATCCTTTGCTTAAGTTGTTTATACAGCAGGACTGTTTTTGCATTTCTTTGTATCCTCAGAGTCCCTAGGTATTCGGTCCTTAATAAATACTTGTTGACTTGATTCAGATAGTGAGTAGCCAAAATGATTTATGAAGCCAGACTTCTATATCATTCTGTCTTTGGGAACATTTGAGAAGACCTCTGATGTAGACTTAATATGGTAACTTCCTTTCTCCCCATACTCTTCCTTCCTTATCACCCACAAAAATCGTATCTGTCAGCAGAGTGGAAAGATCCCTGGATTTGGTGGTAGCTTAGCTAGATATCTGCTCTCAAAGGGCTTTTATTGTTTGTCAGACACAGAAGTAGTGAAAAGAGAGGAAAAGACCCTGGTTAATAGAGAGACCCAGAGGCATATCTTAAGTTCAGGGGGATCTCTCTGCCTTCACTTAGAATAGTAATCTCTTCTCCTCTAAGTTCAAATATTTCTATTTTGATTTCTCATTCAAATCTTATTCAGGTCCTAGCAATAATAATTCCAGACTTCCTTTTGAACTCTGAATTCTAGCAGCATTTAGTGGCTGCAGCATATACTTGAATATTTAAAAATCAGAATTGGAATGAGAATGTAGATATTATCTGGGTCAGTGGTTTTCAAACGTTTTGGTCTCAGGACCTCTACACTTGTAAAAATTATTGAGGATTTTCCTCCTGCCAAAGGTTTTGTTTGTGTGTTGTTATCTGTAGGTCAGTTCCATGAAGACCTACTGTATCTTCTAGAAATAACACAAAAAATGATATCACATTCATAATAGAGGATTGGAATGTAAAATAGGAAATCACAAAGATAATTGGAGTGATAGGCAAGTTTGTTCTTGAAGCACAAAATGAAATAGGGCAAAAACTGATAGTTTTGTCAAGATATCTGTCTGGTCATAGCAGCCACTCTTTTCCAACAACCCAAAAGACTCATCTATACATGATCATCAGATGGTCAATATCAAAATCAAATTGATTTGCAGCTAAAAGTGCAGAAGTTCTATACAACCAGTTAAAACAAAACCTGAAGCTTAGAGCATGTGTTTCTTATTGCAACATTCAGACTCAAAATGAAGTAGGGAAAAACATTGGATTGTACAGATATGTCCTAAATGGCATTCCTTGTGAATATGAAATGGAAGTGTCTCCTAAGGAGGCTGTATGTGGGTTAAGAAGCAACAATTATAATTGCACATGGAACCACTGATTGGTTTAAGATTGGGAAAGAGTATGACAAGGCTATATATTGTCACCTTACATAACTTATATGCAGAGTACATCTTATGAAATGTCAGACTGGATGATTCAAAAACCAGATTTAAGTTTTCCAGCAGAAATATCAGCAATCTCAGATATGGAGATGATGCCACTCTGATGGAAGAAAGCGAAGAATAGGCTTTTTGTTATTAAGTTTCAGGTCAGCTTTTACACTTTCCTTTCATCCTCTTCAAGAAGCTTCTTATTTAGAACTTGAAGGGCCTTTAGAGGTAATTTAGTCCAATCTCATTTTACAGATGTGTAAACCGAATTTCATGGAGTCAAGTGATTTCCTAAAAGTCACTGAGGTAAGGGGGCAGCTAGGTGGCATAGTGGATAGAGCACCGGCCCTGGAGTCAGGAGTACCTGAGTTCAAATCTGACCTCAGACACTTAATAATTACCTAGCTGTGTGGCCTTGGGCAAGCCACTTAACCTCACTGCCTTGCAAAAACTAAAAAAAAAAAAAAGTCACTGAGGTAAGTAGGCAGTAGAGTCAGGATTCCAACCCAGAAATAGTTTCAGTGACATAGAAGGATTTTCCTTAGGTCATTCAACTAGTTTAGTAGCAGAAGCAGGACAAAAACCACGTGTCTGGATCCTTCCAATGCATCACACTGCCCCCTGTTATTATGTCTTTATTAATTGTCTCATCATTTGTATCAAGCCTTACTTATTACCCTTACTATATTCTAAAGTCTTTCTTTGTCCTCACATGGCCTAGAATGGTGTTAAATTCATATAAGGTATTCATAAACACTCATCAATCAATTTTCTATTCTAACAATTTTGCATGAGGAAGTTTATATAAGGTCAAAAGTATCATATATAGTTTTCAGGGCTAGAGACCAAATACTGCTCTGAAATAGTTCCTCTTTTTTTCCCCCAGTAAGATTTCCCCTTTCTTGGTTCTATTCTCTCTCAGTGAGTTGTCACAATTGAAAAGCCATCTGGTAAATGAACATAATTCCAAATGGACTCCCAATGATTGGTAGAGCCATACTATGTTACCCCTGGGGATTATTTGCCTTTTTAACTAAGAACACCAGGAAACCAAAGGCCTTAACCTTAAAGATAAGAATCTTTAATGATGAGATTTCATCTACAACCACGGGTCAATTGGGGATATATTTGGTGATCTCTTGGCCTTTTTTGTGTCACTCAAAATGTAGTCAATGACGGATCCTGTCTAGATATGATATTGGCCCTGAATGGCAGCATGAAGAGAAAACCTTTTTAGTTGACTAAATAATATTGACATGGACCCAACTGATTTTGTTACAGTTGGACAATGCTGCTTTTTTCTCCCTCCCTTCCTTCCTCTTCACCTCTACCTTTCTTCCTTCTTTTCTCTCCACCTCCTCTTCCTCTTCCTCCTCTCCTTCTGTCCACATAAGAAATCATATCCTTACTTGTGGGGGCTCTGCTGAAAGCAATTTAAGTTTTGATCACTGAAACCTTGCAAAATATCCTAATGGGATAGATTTCTTTTTAAGGATCTTGCCTTAAACCCAAATCACTCAGATTCTCATTGATTGACCAGCCATAGGTCCCAGGCCTAATCTCACTTGGTCATTGTTTGGGTTCTGATGGCTCAGAGTGAGTGTAAATAGCAATTATTTCTATTTTGTACCAGAAACTCTCTCTGAGGGGTTTTTGCCTCTCAAATAGATTAAAAATTTTTTTTGACTGGGTAAAAGAAGCCATTCTTTTCCTCATTTCTTATCTACCTTAATCACTGACAAAATGAGACCTGGAAAGACTTTAGCTTAAAAGGTCAGTGGCCTTTTGCAGTGCCTACTAGGTACTGGGCCATTTCCCATTTTCTTAATCTTTATCTTGACACTGGACCCAGATGACTCTAATGGGGGGTGGGGGTGGGGAGGGAGGCTGGTGACTTTGTACAGCCTTCCCTTATTTAAATCCAATTCACTTGAAAGTTATTACATCACCTTCCTGTTGTCTTTAGTGCTCTTTCAGAATGAAGGGCAAACATCAATAATTGACAAATAAGGGACACTTTCAGACTACATAAAATGAGGGCAAAGCTATTAGGGAGTCTGGCGTGACTAGGAGCCATCATGGAGCAAATTCATAGACTCTTAGATTTAGTGTTAGAAGGTCCAATGGAGGACACAGTCCAACTCCTTCATTTTACAGATGGGGAAAATGAAACTTAGAGAAATGACATGTTGCCCATAATAACACAGCTGAGAAGTGACAAAGAGGGAATTTAAACCCAGGTTTTCCTGGTTTCAAGTCTAACAATTGATTTTCTATAAACTGCTGCCTCTGAAGAGTCTCTGGAGGATTAGAAAGTATTGGGTGTCCCAAAAATCTTAGTGCAGATTAGTTTGTGAAAGAATGTTATGGGGAAGCCAGGTGGCACAATGGATAGAGCACTGGCCCTGGATTCAGGAGTACCTGAGTTGAAATTTGGCCTCATACACTTAATAATTACCTAGCTGTGTGGCCTTGGGCAAGCCACTTAACATCATTGCCTTGCAAAAAAAAAAAAGAATGTTATAGCTTATGTAAAGAAGGCTAAGTAGGGGCAGCTAGGTGGCGTAGTGGATAAAGCACTGGCCTTGGAGTCAGGAGTACCTGGGTTCAAATCCGGTCTCAGACACTTAATAATTACCTAGCTATGTGGCCTTGGGCAAGCCACTTAACCCCATTTGCCTTGCAAAAAACCTGAAAAAATAAAATAAAAAAGGCTAAGTTGCTTGAAGCTTCTGACTTTCCATGGCATAAAGCAAAAGTAAACTGGTCTCTTCATGGATTATAGGGGTGAAAGTAAAAAAGAAATTTCCATCATTAAACAGAAAATTAAAAGGATAATTCTGACCATTGGTAAAGAATTCTAAGGAGAGAAGGCATCTTTGGTATAAGGAAAGAGCACTAGACTCAGAATTTAAAGATTAAAATATTTTAATCTTGACTCTGACATCTATGAGCTATATTACCATAGCTTGTCTTATTTGCATCTCAATGTTTTCATCTATAAAAAGGGGACTATAATACACTATGTGCCTCATTGGATTGCTATGAAGAAACTACTTGGCAAATCATAAAGCACCATGTAGATATGAGTTGTTATTACTTTTAATTCTGATTTAGTTACAAACCACTTGGGTAGCTCTATGTACTCTTCTAGCCCTGATTTTCTTTATCCACAAAATGAAGGTATTTGACTAATTGATTCCTGAGGTCCTTCTAGCTGTGATTTTCTCTCTGATTCATGTTCTATAATGCTTCCTTTCCACATCCAATGCATCTGGTTTAGGAAAATCTGTATTGAATGAGATCATCATCATCCTCTCCAATAGCATCCTTTACAAATTGAAAAACAGCGACACATATGATTCCCATTCACCTCTTTAGGTCATGATCTCTTTTGCGACATCATTGGGTTTACTGTATAAACAATTATGGTGTCACCAAGAATGGGTTATTTTGATATTGAGTGTGGGGAAAAAGGCAGCTGGAACAAAGGGGCCCTTTTGAAACAAAGGGTCTGTTTTCCTACTAACACTGTTTGAAGTCTAAAACAAAGGGAGAGAGATGTGGCAAATACACAGTTGGAGCAGGCTTGCTGCTAAAAAGGAATTATTTGTTAAAGTTTTCCATGAGGTATCAGGCAGCTGCTCCTGGAGTCAAAGCTTCTCATCCAGAGGGAGGGAACTGTGACATGCCTTCTCATTCCTTGTATTCAGGCTTATTTCTTCCAGGATGATTTTTGTTATTATTATTATTATTATTTTTTGCTTTTGAATTTAGGATGTTGGAATTCTATCTAGCATCAAGGAGATTTATTTCCATTTTGCCTATCTGGACCCCAAATCTTGCTTAAAGTACCTTCTTGAAAAGAATATTTCACATTAGAATGGCACAATGAAAAGACAACCTGGTATAGTAGAAAGAATTGTATAGCCAACTAGAGGTAGGTGGCACAGTGGATAGAGCTCTAGGCTGCAGTCAGGAAGAACTGAGTTCAAATTTGACTTAAGATAGTTATGGTGAGACCCCAGGTAAATCATTTAACTTTCTTTGACTCCATTGTATAAATGAACTGGAGAAGGAAATGGCAATCTACTTCAGGATCTTTGCCAAGAAAACCTTAAATGGGGAGTTGGAAATGCCTGAAATGAATGAACAAGAACATGTAACTATCCCTTTATTTATAGAACAGATGTTTTAGCTAGCAATGCATTTTTGAAATTAAAATCATGCTTTAATTTAACTCTTGTTATGAAAGTAGGAGGAAGTAGTGATAATACCTCCAAAGACTGAGTTAAAAAACTTTTGGTAAGGGAAGGTCTTTACTGAGATGTTGATCTAAACCAGGGGAAACTGGATATGGCAGGACAAGGAGTAAGCCTGCACTTTCAGAACTTTATTTAAAGTTTTCCTGCCTTCAACCAGGACCTCTACCTCTCCTTCACACATGTATAAACATTACTTCTTTCTCCCTCCCTTACCCCAGTTTCCCTTATGCTAAAGGATCCCATGATTCAACATTTTTGAGCTTCAACTCTTCTTATGTTTGGTTATTCTTTTGTGGTTTGTGGTTTTAATATAAATTCAGGAAATGCTCATTAACTTCAAAACAGGTACCGGGACCTTATGATGTTTTCCTCAGAGTCATGCTGTGACTGAGGGACATATCATTACATTTAGGGATGGTAGGGGGATTTGAAAAATGGTTGAAAAAACTGAGGGATGTTTAATCTGGAGTAGAGATTTATAGAAGGATATGATTGCTGCCTTCTAGCATCTGAAGGGTTTATAGCTATAAGGAAGAGAAACTAGGTTCATTTTGCTTGGTCACATAAGGCAGAGCTACAACTAATTGTAAAAGTTGTAGCCTGCTTGAGTTCATTTTTATAGACTTCATATAAGGAAAAAAAACATCCTAATAATTAAAACTGCCTATCAAAGGTGGGAAAGGACTTTGTGAGGAGGCAGTAAATTCTGAGTACTGGAAGTCTTCAATAAGTCAGCCCAAAAGCATTTATTAAGTGCCTACTAAATACCCATGTGCCATGCTACACATGGAGGATACAAATGATGAAATTGCCTCCCCTCAAGGAGCATACACTCTATTTGGAATATAACACATATAAATATATAAATATGTATGTGTGTATACACACAAATATACAATATAGATTCAGTTAACCAGTAAGAATTTATTAAGTGTGCAATACAAAAAATAAATATTAAAATTAATTTTGTGGAGAATTTAGTGGAAGCTAAATGAAGCACAAGAATTTGTGCTTTTAGACCTTGGACTTTCTTTTCAACCTGTCATTTCTTTGGGTCTAAGTTTTATTTGCTTAACATCCTTTTAAATATATCTCCCTATGGAATGTCCACTGGCCTGTTTGGTATAAATATTACATTGGTATGTGGCTAAACAGTAATAATCTAGGTATCTATGAGTTACTACAAGAAAATTCAATGTGTGAGTGTGTCTGTATGTGTGTCTGAACATTTCAGGAGTAATTGACAGTATAATTGAACTGAGGGGGAAAGAAGTGAGTGGCTCCTGTTTCCCTAATTTTTCTTCACCCACTGCTGAAATGAAAACTTTTTGAAGTCAGGAACCTTTTACCCACCCCATCACATCGTGACATCAGATTAGAAAGGAGAACAAATTAGGTATAAAGTTTCATTAGTGATTCTTTCCAAGAAGTTCCGAGGCTTCATTCATCATCATGTCATCTCTGTGCCCTCAACCCGAGGTAGGAAAGCTCAGTAGACATTAAAGATATAAATTTCTCAGCATATTCTTTTGGGTATGCAGTAGCATTCTTCACATTCAAAAACAGTAATACCACTTTTTGTCATTCATTTCCTTGAGTTTTAATCTGATTTATTGTAGATTGATGATCATGATTATGTTTGTTTTTTGTTTTTGAAAAAGGCTATGACTTGCAGGTGAATTGGATTTGAGTGAGGTGGGGATGCTGGGCTAAGTTACCAGCTTAACTTTCTCCTCCAGAGCCTTCTGGGGCCAGTGATCAGATATGAATCAGGACAACTGGGGATGGCTGTGGATGTGGGGCAATCATAGTTAAGTGATTTGCCCAGTCACACAGCTAGTAAGAGTCAAGTGTCTGAGTTCACATTTGAACTCAGATCCTCCCAACTCCAGAGCTGGTACTCTATTCACTATGCACTATTATTTGTGCAATCTGATATTATAGGAACAATTATATCATCACCCCTTGTGGGTTATTATGATATCAGTTTGGGCACTGACAATAAAACATCAAGTAACAGTGATGTCCTTTTTCATAATTCGTTATCAATATACCTTTAGCATGCCCCATTGTGGGAATCTCTACTAGATGTTATTTGCTGGGCTAGAGAAGTAGATGAATCCAAGTCAAGCTATGAACCTCATCCCCCATTCCTTTCTTTGAATAATGGAATTCTAAGGATTGGAAGAGATTGAGAACAGAATTTCCTTCCTTGCAACTTGGATTCCACCCACCCTTCCCAGACAGATGGTTATCTATTTTATTTGCTAAGTTCCTCTAGGAGACAAGTCCCACAGTGTCCCACAGTAACTAGTTACATCCATTTTCACCACATGTCATGAATTCTGATTTAGTCTCAAGCAGGTCACAGTGTTCTTTGCCAGCTCTGTTGCACTCTGAGGGGTCACCCCCATTCTCATTTTTCCCTTGTCCCTGCTTTGGCTTCCTCTTCACTGGTTTATGAATGTGATACCTATGCTGCTGGTGATTAGACTTGATAGGGGATTATGTATTGTGGTAATTAGTCCCTAGACCACATGGAAGCTGAATGGAGATATATATATTCTTTGGGTCCCAGATCATTAGCAAGTGAAGAAACCTTTACAGAGAATATTGGCAGAGCTAAGATATGTCACTCCCTGCATGTTGCATTTCATTCTTGCTACCAGTATGGTTTTTTTCTTAAGCAACTCCTGTAGATTTGGAGTTGGATGGGGTGTGACAGTAGAAAGACAGTGCTTTCCCACCAGGGTATATGTCAGAATTTCTGAGGTTGAGGGAGGACAATCCCATTGGAAATTTTTATTTATGACTCAGAATTCCAACTCTCTATTTTGTAGTCTGCCTATAATTTTAATCTAGACTAGTTTGGGAATTTATTATCTTCTAAAAAGGAAAAAAAAACAATGAACCAAAGCATCTGAGCTTGCCAGCTGATTGCTTGTGAGTTTTTTCTTCTTTCAATAAACTTTGTAGAATCTTTTTTTAACCCTAATTAAATATTCTGTTTTGAAACATTTAATTATCCAGGTTACTTGAATGGGAAGGCCTGTTAATCGGTGCTATAAGAGCCTGTTATTTATTTCTTTGGCAAATTTTTATCTTTCATTAGAGGAAGGGTTGAGGGTGGTTGCTATAGGGACCCTCTCAAAACAGCAGTTCAATTATGGCTGGCAAAACTGTAGTCATTCAGGTGGGAGGGCAGTAGGGGCAGTGGGTGGTAGTCTTAATTTCTTTTTTTTTTAGAAGAAAGATTTCCCCACCCTCAGCCCCGCTCTCAACTCTTTTGTCATAATTTATTTTAAGTTCCTCTAAGCTGCAGCCAGACTGTCAGTAGATACAAGCTCTCTTGTGCTGCTTGAATTCTATTCAAATGAAACTTAACAATAGTTATTATTAATAGAGTTCTTTTTAGGACAACTTTCATGCCAAAGACCTATATGCACCATGTGTTGTCTTTACATCTGTGTAGGGTCTAACTATGCCAAAAAAAAATCTTGGAGTCATTTTTAAGTCATTAATTTCCTCATATCCAGATCTGTTTGTACACTAATCTTTACATAGTTCTTCATTGGATCCTTCAAATCTCCTTCCTTCTTTCTATCTTAGTCCTTTGTCTGAACTTTTGAAATTTCCTTGCTAATAGACTCCCTCCTCTAGGAAGACATGGCAATGAGTACAACACAAACCTACCTTCAAAGAGCTGGTGATCTGGTAACTGAAATGCAAAGTAGGGAGTCTGAACTAGAGACTTGATACTTCTCAAAATGTGGTTATCAGATTCAAAGGTTTAGCTATTCAAGTGCCTTCAGTAATGATATACACTGCCATTCTTGCTAAAACAGATAGTGTGTATCTGTGTGTGTGTGTGTGTGTGTGTGTGTGTGTGTGTGTGTGTGTGTGTGTAAGCATGCACTCACAGATACAGGGTGGTGGTGGTAGGGAGGCATGTCCTCAAATTAGTTCTGGTTTACTTGATATTGGAGCTGGGATTCAACAGGCAAGCATTCAATCAACAAGACTAATTAAGGGCTTACTATGTGCCAGACCCTGTAAAAAGGGCTAGAAATAAAGAGGAAGGTTAAAAACATCTGCTCTCAAGGAGCTCAGATTCTAATAGGGGAGACAAATGCAAATAGCAAAGTCCTTTCAAGATGTATACAGTGGAAATGTAAAAGATAGGAAGTATCAACATCATGTTATATCAATGTTTGAGCTCTTGTACAGGAACAGCTGCCCTCACCCAAATTTTCTCTCTTAGTCTAGTCCCAGACTACCACATCTCAGTATAGGCTCACATTTATTATGGTGAAGATGGAGTTACAGTAATACCTTTTGCTACCTCAGAGTCAACCTTGGAGAAATCTCAAATGCTGGAGTGACAAATCATTGTTTCAGTTTTAAACTGTTGCTATCTTTCATCCTTGAATCTACTCTGGGACCATCTTTTCCAATATATGTCCACAACATCCCAACTTTTCCTCTTCTTCCTTGTCTCCAAAAATTCAGTCTTGACCATGACCATTTCTAACATGTACTGAACACTTTTTCATGGAGTCATCATTCTAAGGGAGTCTAGAGTTAATTTTTAATGCTACAAAGTTTTTTCCCCCTCCAGTTTTTAACTACAATTTTGCCACCTAATTTACTCTTAATTTATGGTGGCATCCTATAATAACCAACTAGTTTGACTCACTTCATTTTTTATTTCTTCTATTTAGCCCTTAACCTGTCCTTTCTATTCCTTTTAGATTGATCTACTCAGTGTCTCCATCTGCACTTCACCTTAATTGTGTCTCAACTCCTTGTTTCACATTTCAACTTATCCTTAGAACGCTCTCTCACTCTTTCACTGAGGTCTCTTCCTGCATTTATTCAGACAAGTCCAAAAATTCTACCTTTTCCAAGAAAAATTTCCTGGATTAATCATAGGATACCTAATAACCTCTTCTAGCCTTATACTTTCTAAGCAGGAAATACTTGTGAATACTGTGAACCTCCCACATGCTTAATCACATGTATGTATATATGCTACAGATATTTTTTAGTTATGTTAGAAAACAAATAAACACCATGTTTTTCATTGAGTTGCTGCATTGAGTTAAATGCACATGGGGTTGCCTGCTTTGATTTAAATGCAGGTGTTCTTACAAAATTTACAAGATGAATGTGACCCATGGTGGCACAGGTGCAGAGGATTCCAGTAGGATAACGACTGGCAGAGATATTGGAGTAAAGTCTTTAGTGAAAACTTATTCACTATTCCTTTCCCAAGTTGATTTCCCTTTTTATCTTTATCTGAATTTATTGACTCTGAATCTACAACCCCATATTATAGCCACTCTAATTATCTAAGAACCCATTTCTAGCTATGATTTTTTTTCTCCATGGGCTTTGTTTTTAAGCTGTTTATCTCTTTTTGTTTCTTTCTCTTTGTGAATGAACTCAGCTCTGACCTCAATTCAGGGTATCTCCTATGAACCAATGACCCTTATGTCCCAACACTGAGACATATAGAGGGAGAGTTTAGATATGTACCATGATCAAGAGGGAATGTATCTTTATTAGTAGCAGGAAAGCACAGTCAAATAAAACTTAGGACACGTGGATACCTCACAAGGAGGTAAACAAAGATATGCATAAAAACTATGCCCAGAAGTTTACCCTTGTTCATAATTTGCCAAAACTAACCACATTCTTTCAGGTATCATTATTGAGGTGAATTATTTGATGATAGATTGAGACATGATTGCTTCTGATCTTAATATTTTCTTAATAGAATTTTCCCGAGCTTTGTGTAGTTTCCTGCTTCAGAAATCAACCACAGGGGGCAAGTCCTGTTTTTTTGTTCTCTAGGGGAGTAAAGAATTCTGTCACTACACTCTGCAGATAAGACGTAGGAGTAAGAACTAGGTCCAGGTCATAATATGTCAGTGGGGAGTACTTTCCTAATGATCAGCTGATTAGCACATATATAAGAGTTTTATTTGATATAGTACTGCCTATTAAATTGATGATACATAGATGGAATTAGGACAAAATCCAAATCCCCCAACAATCTAGTTGAGAAAACATACAAAGATACCCACAATCACACACCTATGTAAATACAATCAAAAGCTCAGGTAATTTGTATTGGTCAAAAGGCATGTAGCTTGGTAAGAGAGTGAATAAGTAAATACATACATAGATGGGAGAAGATGAGTGAGAAAAGAATGGGTAGTAGATAAAAGGTGAGATGATATGGATGAATAGGAGAGGAATAGTAGTTAGAGATATTTGGACATGGAGTCATACCAAGTTTTGAGAGGCATCACAATGTAGCGGATGGAGGACGGGTCTTAGAGTCAAGAAGACCTGAGTTCAAATCTTTCCTGAGATGTATAAGTGGCCTGGGCTGTTTTCTGAGATTTGAAATTAGAAACAAATTACCATTTACTGATGAAACCACCATTCTGCATCAAAAACAAAAACCCCAACAAATGTTAGGATAAATTCTCCTGTTTTCCCCATCATTTTCTCCAGTAAATCTGGTATAACTTTGGCTTTCCTTTTAACACAATCTATGCTGAACTTGGGTAACTTTGAATTGAGGTTTAAATCTCTTCAATGGGAAAGGAAATAAGTTCCTAGGAGAATCATTGCTTCCAGGGGACAAACAGTTAAAAAGAAAAGAAAAATGAGTCAGAGAACTGCCTTTGCAATTGAGTCAGCTTAGTGTTTTAAAAACGGAAATCTTAGAGAACCTGCCTGGAAAAAAAATGACTACTGAATGGAAATAGATCAAAATAGCTAACTGACTTCAATTGAAGATGAGAGAGTTTCATTTTTTTCAAAAAGGTTAATAGGCATGAACAACACTTCCATGACATCACAGGAGAATTGTCGATTCCATTTCCCCTTCGTCATTCCTTTTCAAACCCACCCAGTTTTCCCCCTCTCCATTGTAGCCTGAGAGGGAAGTCCAAAGAGAGAAATAGAGAGGACACAGTACACCAGGCTTGGCCATGATTTTATCTGATGGCCACATACTTCACCAATCATGTGATCATCTAGGAGAAGAAGCTGTCTGGTGAGACGAGTCCCTCCATATTCAGGTCCTTCCAGTCCCTAAGGCATGTGGGACCGATGGAAAGACAAGCACCCCTGGATGGGGAGAAGGTTGGGCTGGATTTTCTCTTCATTGCCTCTGTGTATATTTGTCTGTGTGTGTGTGTGTGTGTGTGTATGTGTGTATGATGAATAGACTATTACTACCTTCATACAAAAATACATATGTGTGTATAGATCTGTCTATCTTTCATCTTTCATCCATCTACCTATAGGAAGACAGAGAAAGAAGGAATTATAAAGCATTTATTAAGTTTTTACAATATACTAGGCATTGGAGAGAGAAAAATAAGAAAGCAGGATACTAATAGTGGGAGACAACACATAAAGGGGAGCTAAAAAGGGTATGGAGTACTTGCATGATGTCATAGTTTAGAAGTGATAAGGACATCATATGGAAAGTTAGTTCTGGGCAAAGCCTGGTGAAAAGTGAGCCTTCAGAACCTGGGATCCCAAGTGTGAGTTTTGATGGAAGAGGATAAGGAGAGAGAGAGAGAGAGAGAGAGAGAGACAGAGAGAGAGAGAGAGACAGAGAGACAGAGAGACAGAGAGAGACAGAGAGACAGAGGGAGAGAAGAAAGAAGAGAGGAGAGGGAGGAGAGAAAGAAGAGAAAGAAAGAGGAGAGAGGCAGAAAAGAGAAAGACAAGAAGGAGAAAGAAGAGAAACAGACAGGAGAGAAGAGGAGAAGGGGAGAGAGAGAGAGAGAGAGAGAGAGAGAGAGAGAGAGAGAGAGAGAGCTAGCTGCGCATGATAGATTCAGAAGCCATATTGGTGATTTAGAGGGAATCTCAGAGCCCATCTTGTTCAGTCACTGAACTTAACAATGAGATCTAGAGGTTAAGTGACTTACCCAAGGTAATTCAGGTAGTAAATGGCAAAGACAGACATTGCTCATTCTACTGTCTCAAATTTGTATTTGCCACTTATTGGCTAATTCTCATTCTCTTGGTTCATTTGTAAAATGAAGATAATTACATTACCTATTATTCAGAGCTGGATTAAAAAACACTTTGTGAAGTGCCACATAAATGTGAGCTATTATTATCAGAAGGTCATAGTGGAAAGTCATCCCAGGATCATAGAGTTGGTATCCTGGGGATTGCATGAAAAATATTAATTAGCTTCTCTTATCATTCTTCCTTGCTCCACTCTTCCCAACATGTATCTTTCTTTTTGGTTAAATGTTGCACATCTGTCTTTAAAAAAAGTTGTTTAGGAACCTGGAGTTTAAATACATTTAACTTTTTTTTTAAGAGTATTGGAGGTAGCTGGGGGATACAGAAGTTGAAGTACCAGGTCTGTAGTCAGGAAGACCTGAGTTCAAATTTGAATTTAGATGCCTACTAGTTGTGTGACTCTGGGCAAGTCATTTAACCCTGTTTGCCTCAGTTTCCTCATTTGTAAAATGAGCTAGAGAAGGAAATTGCAAATTTCTCTAGTATCTTTGCCCAAATAGGGTCATGAAGAATTGGACACAGCAGAAAAGGCTAAATAACAAGTTCTAGAAGTAAAAAGTACTTTAGAGGTTATCTGGTCTAACATACTCAAGATGAGCAACCTAGAATCTGGGTACTTTAAATCACTTGCCCATGGTCACAGGGGCAAATATCTTCAGAGGTAGAATTCTCCTTTTTCTCAACTCACTCCTTTTTTCTGTAATCATGCAAAATTAAGCAGAAATTTGATTTTTTAAGTTACCCCAAACATGAATTTCATTAAAAAATTTCAATACCAAATTACTTCCAGTTGGAGAGTATGAATCTAACATGCTTAATGAATACTTTAAAGATAAATGAAATTTGGATTTTTAAAAACCAAGAGTTTCTTTTTACCAAGACCATTAAGCTTTGCAAAGCCCAGTATTACCAACCAAGACACTGACTTCAAAATTGCCTCTTTAGGAATGTGCTGGCATAGTGACTGGTACATGGTAGATACTTAAATATATGTTGCTTGATTGAACAGAGTTATAATTAAAGTTGGGGTTAATTGGGACTTTGCCCTGGACACAGAAATTTGGAAGGCACTGATTGCACTTGGACTTGCTCAGCAGCATAGAAACAATTGAGCTTTTTTACACTATCATCAATAACAATAGAAGTAACTGAACTTAGCAGCTATTTATTAAGAATTTTTTTCTTTTTTTTTGGTTCAAGCTTGTGATTTCATCACCATATGGAATAGAAACTCCTACTATTACTCATCAGGAACTGGTCTGTAATTTTTAATCTTAGTTGTCCAGGGTTAAATGACCTGCCTTTATCACTTAGTATGTAGCCAAGACAGGACTTCCTGACAATAAGGTCAATTCTCTATTATATCCAGGATTGTTATAAGGATCAAATGACATATTTGTAAAGTCAAGTAGTAGGCAATTTCCTCAATATGCCACAAAGCCTCTTTATTACCCATGATTTTTGAGCAGTCTTTTATGGCCGGTGAGGAACCTCCCTTTATTTTTGCAGACTTGTCACCTGGTTCTCAATTTAGAGTGTTAAAGTGTTGTTTGGGGGAACTGAGATCTTACAGAATTTAACCAGGGTCACCTAGACTGTATTTATCAGAGGTAGGACTTGAACCCAGGTTTTTCTGCCTCTGAGGCAAGATCTCTGACAACAATACCACGTTACCAAGAATAATGAGGTAAAATAGCCATCGGATAGTTTGCTTCTTTCCTGCATGGCTATACCCTATAAGATCTTTTGGAAGGATCTTCTGCTTTGTCCATACCCTACTCTTCCCACACCCTCTTTGAACAGTTACAGCTTTTTAATATCTGCTGACCTTTTCTCTTATGAACCTTTGTCTCCCAAAGTCCCCCATTCTAACAGAATTTGTATTAAAAATTAATTTGTCTCTGTTTCATGCTGTTTGCTTCACATGCTCAAATTTCTCATTTGGGTTTGAGTATAGAGCACCCTGTGGCACAATTCCCTTGTCACATTCCCACAGTGAATCTGAGACATAAAGAGGTCACTCGAACTGTCCAATATCACCTAGTCTGTCCACTATCTGGTTTTACTATTAGTTATATTATGTCCATACAATGTTGGATGCTACATTGTAATCATACCATAGGTTTATAGAATATAAGAATTGGGAAGGACCTTAGAGATCGCTTAGTCCAAGCCACCTCACTTTCTAATTGAGAAAACTGAGCATTGTAGAAGCTATAATTTATCCAAGGTCACTTGAGTGGCAGAGGCTGGGGCCTAAAACCCACCTCTCCCGATTCCAAGGCAATTGAATTCTGAGTACCTCTTAGTAAAAAATCAATAGGATTTAAAAAGCATTGGCCAAACAGACACCCAGGAAAACAGATTAAATCAAATTGATGGGGGGAAGGGGGAAACCTGCAGTAAATGTTATTCAGGAAATTATAAAGTAGATAGAGTCATAATAAATCTGAAATATTTTTCTAGAAAGACACTTTCTTCCAAAATAAAAAAAGCTGTCTAGTTTTAGGAGCAAGAATTTGTCTTTTCCCTTTATAAATGTAGAAAGAAACTTTTGCTTACTCACATCTGTCTCATGTTAAGAAATTTCAACTTTATTTACTTTCCCTGTGGTACACTCTCCCTTCTCAACTGCACCGTTTTCAGTAGACAATCAAGATGGTCTTCTTTTGGGCACCTGACCTTTCCCTTCCCCTCTCTCTGCTGCCTCAGCTGTAGTTTCCTTCCTGAATTCTGAGCCACCTCAATTTTTCCAGTCTCTTTTGAAATGTGATGGGGAAGAGAGAGAGATTTAGATTTTGGTTATTTTCTTGTCCCAAGCCTTCCCAGAGACAAAATATAATGATGGGTAGTGTTTTTTCTAGAGTAGTCTTCAAAGCCTGCACAATACAAAATGGAACTGAAATATTAAATATTTTAACTATTATTTTATTTAATTTCCATTTTAAATGTAACGTTAAGTTTGAGGATCAGTTACTACACTTTCCAAGACAGAAATGACAAGAACCCTGTTATCTTTCCTTTTGAACTAATGTTCACTTAAACTAGGCATAGGAACCTGTAGCTAAAATTTCCAATTTTTTTTTGATAAAAGGAAAAAATTGAGGATTGGAAGGATCAGGAGTTTGCAGCATTTGCCAGTGTGTGACATACCATAGGCCATTTGTGATGAAATGACCTTTCTCTTATTTTGAGGGCGATTTCTGTTTTTGTTATTATAAAGTATCTTTAAGGTGGGGTTTGGGAGATTTTTTTCATATGGCATGGGGAAGAAGGACTAGTTACAATCAACCTAGGAGGTTGCTTAAATTGGCAGTATATATGAATATTTACTGGGTCCAGGTCATTTTGATCCTCTCTAAGCTAGTGATTTCCTTTAGATTGAAAACAGTACTTGAATGGGAGGTCCAAAGAGGGGCATGGGAATTATATAATATTTTAATTGACTTTGCTTTTCTGTTGAGAGAAAGGGCTAGAGAGAAAAAGAGGAACAAAGAGAAACAGAGAGAAAGAAAGGGAAAGAAGGAGGGAGGGAAGAGGAAGAAGGGGAGAAGAAATTGAAGAGGGAGAGGAAGAGGGGAGGGAGGAGGGAAAGGGAGAAGAGAGAGTGCACTTTAGTGGGATCATATTAATGAGCATTTCAGTCTTGATGTAGACCTGGTATAGAGTCAGGTTTGGAGTCAGGAAGAACTGGGTTCAAGTCTTATCTCTAATGTTTATTAGTTATATGATCCTGAACAAGTCATTTATCTTCTCATAAGTAACTCTATAAGTTATAGATGGGTTGTTAATCTGCACTGATGGAATCACAAGTCCAAAGAAATACCATCCCCTCCCCCACCAAAAAATTAAGAGCATTAATAATAATGAACTGCTAATTAGAATAACCAATTTGCATACAAATAATATGAAAAGTTCTTGAAAAGGTTTTCCTCTTAGGGAGATTCAATATTCCTTTCCCTTTAGTAATCTTGCTTATATTACATTTCTAAAGCCCTTTCTTCAAAATGTAGTGCATATAGTATAGCTGCACTCCAGCTCTAATCCTCATTAATGGTAAATTGGTGCAACCCTGATTGGATGAAATATTAGTGTACAATAAAGTGAATAAGTAAAGTAAGCATCTGTTTAGTGTGCAACATTTTCTGAACTCAGGTTAACATCAAAAGCAACATATTATTGCCGTATAATATGAAACATAAGGGCATCTTTTGTTCCATCCTAAATGTTCTATTTTTTTAAATAGATTTTAAGAATATCATTTGGGATAAAAAATAATAAAAGATGTTTACATAGAGTCATGAGAATCATAGCTTGTCAGAATCTGAAGGAGCTTTAGTGACCCATCCATCCTCTGCCTACCAATGAGATAAAAAAATGTAAACTCTGGAGGGTAGGAAGTATTTCTTTGATATTTTAGCCCCCCTCCCCACGCCACGCCTGTGCTCATGTACTGTTGGAAATGTTTTTTTTTTTTACATCTAAATAAAGACCTTGCATTTATTTTTGTTAAGGGATATCTTTTTTGTAATCTTAACATTCTGATCTTTTGAATTATTTTGAATTTTGCCATTTTTCCAATTAGCAATCCTTGTTGATTTTGTATCTTCAAATTAGATAAACATTCATTTAAACAGGGGGCAAGAACATACCTTTTTCCTTTATAAATGTAGAAAGAAACTTTTGCTTAGTTACATCTGCCCTTATTACATGTGTCTTAAGAAATTTCAGCTTTATTGACTATCCCTGTGACACACTCTCCCTTCTCAACTGTAGCATTTTCAATAGACAATCAAGATGGTTTCCTTTGGGTACCTGACCTTTCCTTTCCCCTCTCTCTGCTGCCTCAGCTTTAGTTACCTTCCTGAATTCTCAGCCCCCTCAATTTTTCCAGTCTCTTTAGAAACTGTGTTGTGGAAAAGGGAGACTCAGATTTTTGTCTTAGGTGTGTAATAAATGCCTTAGGAGTAGTATGGAATGGGATTAAAGTGATTTGCTCAAGATTATCTAACTGGGGAATGGAGGAACTTGGTGTTAATCAAGTCTTCAGACTCTGGGTCTAATTTTTTTTCCCACATACATTTTTACCAAGGATATCTTGGTTTGATTAATTTAGTGTGGTCCTGTTTGCATAATGCATAACAAAATTAGATCAAGTGGAAATGTATTTGTTTTCTATAATAATTCAAGTAATATTTATTATCCATCTGCTGTGTGCAAGCCATTGTGCTGGGGATGCAGAGATGAAAAAGCAACTCAGGTCTTTTCTGTCCTCAAGGAGCTTACAGTCTAATGAGAAAAAAAGTGAATGTACTCTCACAAGTGTAATACAAGTTAGAGTATGTTTAAATGTACAGCAAAGGTCAGAGTGACCCATATTACTCAAGGAGGGATGAACTGATTTTATCTGAGTGGTTCAGAGTGCCTTCTTTAAGGAGGTGACACCTGAGCTGGTCTATTATGGGATGAGTGAATTTCTTCAAGTGATCAGAATGTGTATGACAGTAGGTAATATCAGGTGTTATTATTCTGGTATGGAAGGAAATTAGAGGGGCTGAGAAGTAGCCTGCTTGGATACCTTGAAATCATTGCTAGCAGGTAGTGGGTCCCCCCATGAGAACAGCTAGCTCTGGGAATTGCTTGAATTGTGTGGTCTATTAGTTTACTCTGGTTCCTTGATGTATGTAAGAAGACTGGCACTGCCATCCTATTCCAAGTAGGAGGAGCAGATAAATTTGAGCATATTGTAGTGTCAGTAATGTTTTAAACTGCTGAAAATGAATTTGGGGAACAAGGATGATGGATTGGAACCACAGACAAAAGTGAATATTCAAAGCACTTTGAGAACTCTAGTGGAATGACTCTTGTCTTATTGACCCTGTTTAAACAAATGTTTATCTAGTTTTCAGATACAAAAACAGAGGGATTGCTATTGACAAATGACAAAGTGCAAAATCATTTTGAAAGGTCAGAATGTTAGAATTACAAAAAAGATAAACATTAACAAAGATAAACGCAAGGCTGTTATTTAGATTAAAAAACAAAACATTTCCATCAGCACAGGTGAAGATTTCTGATAGTTGTTCATGTGAAAAAGTTCTCAGACTTTTTAGTTTTTAGTTGAACACACGTTCTAATGTTAATCAATGATGTCAATTAATGCTATTTAACAAAATAGTGCAATTAAAGAAATTTAGCCTTCAACACTGTCTTTTCTTCAAACACTCCAATCTCCTTCCCAAATTCTTCTCCTCTTCAGCATATCAATCAAGCAATTTTTTTTATCTTTTGCAAGGCAATGAGGTTAAGTGGTTTGCTCAAGGCCACATGGCTAGATAATTATTGTGTCTGAGTCTGGATTTGAACTCAGGTACTCCGGACTCCAGGGCCCGCGCTCTATCCACTACACCACCTAGTTGCCTCAGTAAACAATTCTTAAATGCATTCTATGTTCCAAACAGGCAAAGGAGTAGTTATAGTGCTGGGTCTAGAGTCAGGAGGGCTCCACTCTCTGAGTTCAAATCTCATCTCAGATACTTATTAGCTGTGTGACTCTGGACAAGTCACTTAAGCCCTGTTTGCTATGTTTCCTCAGCTGTAGAATGAGCTAGAGAAGGAAACTGCAAACCATTCCCATATCTTTGCTAAGAAAGCCTCAAATGAGGCCATGGAGGGTCAGGCATGACTGAAAAATGATTGAACAACAAACAATGCCAGTTACTACAGTGATGGATGGATATATAGCCATAGTTAAATAGTTCCTGCTTTCAGGAAGGTTATATTCTAATGGAGGCGACATGTACATGTTCATGTACTGAGCATCTTTAAAATTTTAGTGCATTGCAGCATTAAGAATTTAAGAACATTGAACCTTTTGGAATACCCTTTATAAATACATATACAATGTGTAAAAAATGAATATACTCTTATTTTGGGAAGAAAGGATCTCTACTAGCAGTTAGGATTAGCTAAAGCCTGTAGAAGGTAATGATTGCTTGGGCTGAATCCTGAAGCAAACCAGGGATTCCAATATGCATAGTTGAGGAGAGAGTGCATTATAGATATGGGACTGATGGGTAGCCAAAGACAGAGGAAGGAGATTGGGCAATATGTGTGCAGATGGGGAAACTGAAAACATGGTGATGGGAAATGACTTGCCTAAGGTCATACTATGAATAACTGAACTTGAACTCATGGTCCTTTGATTCCAGATATGGTGGTCTTGTAACTAAACTATTTTGTTATAGGAAGAAATCTGCTTTTCTCTCCCCTTCATTTTTGTTTTACATTGATGTTGCTGAGTAGTGATCCTTTCTCCCCATTCAGTTCTTGCCACCACTACTCCCAAAATTTTGCTTGGAGATGGAGTGAGATTGCCATTAGATACAACCTGTCTTCGAGACTTGGAGCATTTTTTCATATGACATAGATAGACTTGGTTTCTGTTCATAGACTATGTATAATTGGGGAATGGCTCTTATTCTTATAAATTTGAATTAATTCCTTATGTATCTTGGATGTGAGACCTTTATCAGACAAACTTGCCACTAAAGTTTATCCCAGTTAATAGTTCCCCTTTTAATCTTAGCTTTGTTGAATTTTTCATGTAATATCTTTAAATTTTTTTAAATTGTCCATTTTACCATTGGCAAACTTATTTTTCTCTTTTTGACTATGAACTTTTCTTCTATCCATAGATCTTATAGGTAATTTTCCCCCATATACTTTCAATTTCTTTATGTTATGACCTTCTATATCTAGACCACATATCTATTTGAAGGTGTGAAATATTGATCTAATCTTATTTCTTTCATTTTGCTATCTAGTTTTGTTGAATAGGGAGTCATTATCCTAATAACTGTGGTCTCTATGTTATATTCAGTGTCATAGATTTTTAAAATATTGTTTACCTAATCTGTTCCATTGACCAATCTCTATTTTTAACTAGTACCAAATTATTTTGAAAATTACTGTTTCATATTATGAATTGAGATTATTTCTGTTGAAATTCTTGATATTTTTTATTTTCATATGTATTTCTTATTTTTTCTAGTTCTAGAAAATTCTTCTTATAATTTGATTTGTATGGCATTGAATAAGTAAATTAATTTAGAAAATTATTTTTATTATACTGACTCATCCCATCCATGAATCCTAAAGTTTTAGAAGACAGTGTTATTCCTTGGAGGAGACTGTCTAGTTAGCAAAACCTATTTTCCCCTTTCCTCACATAAAATTAATAACCTTAGGTTTTAAAGGTCACAGACTTAAAACTGGAAGAACCTGAAGGGTTATTTAGTCCAAGCTCCTCATTTAATTGATAAAGAAATTGAATCTGAGGGAAATTAAATAATTTGTTCATGGGTTTGCATGTCAATAAAGGCAAAGCATTGATTTGAACTCAGGATCCCAAACTCCCAATTCAATGAATTTTTCCCTATATCATGTTGCTTTCCTTTAAAAAATCAAATATAGAGTTTTCAAAGTACCTTGGCTTTTATGTTTTATATAAGAATGAAAACTTACATAATTGATAAAAATAAACTTTATTGTTCACTAAATTATGCTCATGGTATTTTTTCATTCTTTTATAATTCCTATTTTCTAATTATTTTCTTTCTGTAAGAATTAAAGCTATTTCTAGGAATGGTTATATGTGTTCTCAACCTAGAAGGTTGACATTTTTTTAAAGAAAGGAAGTTCTAGGCAATTAGTGAGATATTTTGTTCTTTGAAATTTGTCTTAAAAAATCAGTTTTCTTTTTCATCCATTTGCATTTCTGGAAATGGTACATTTAAAGGAAGGTTTCTGCAATTTTTTCTTCAGCTATTTGAAGTGAATCGAAGTGAGAGTACAGGTTCAATTTGTTTTTATGCTTTTCTATAATCATTTTTCACAAGTCTTTGTCCTCAAGAAGGATGCTTTTATCACCTATTTGTAGAACTGTATAGTTGTAAATTCACTGAAAGCCATAAATCTCTAATATTTCAAAAAAGGAGCAGAAGAGCTAGCAAAAAGCATGTGTTTTGTCCAAAAGAATGCTTGACTACTATCATGCTTTAGGCAAAAAGTTTATAAGTTTAGGTTATCTATCCCAGTTCACCACGAAGAGTGTTTGGATAGATTTCAGGTGGTCTATGAACTTGATTGAAAAAAAAAAACTAGAGATACGAGAGTCAAAAATCAAATGGAAGTTTAACTTTAGAATGAGAATAACGCAAGCAAACATACAAGTGACTCCACCCTAGTGGGGGGGGGGGAGCCACTTTAGTGTGGCTAAACTTGGATATTTATACCAATAGCTTCACAGGGCTCTAACTCTGACAATGAAGGGTAACAGCAACAATGAGACAAGTTTGACTCATAGTGGGGCTTCATGACTGCAACTTGTCGTAGTGCTTGTTCAAGTTCAGAGAAAACTGGGTGCTGGTGGAAGCAATCGAATAATTATTATATGATTGGCCAGGACATAACTTGCTTGCTGGACCTTAACTCTGTAAAATGCTGACATTTGTAATCTCAGCTATTTTATTTTTAGGTATTTAAAACCTCTATTCTGAGAGGAGACTTCATCATATGCCAAAGGAGTCCATGATTTACAAAGAGGCTTATGAAATCCCACTTTGGGGGGTGGATTTTGGAGACCTAACCATTAGTCAATGTTCCCTGAAAAAATGAAACCATCCAGGAGGAGATTTTACCAGTGGATTTGCCTGTTGATGAGAAAATATATTCCTTGCCCCCCAACCATTTTGAGGGATCCTAGGTATTTCTAAATACTAAGCATTTGAACTGTCATTTGCAATTAGCAATTTGAGGTCACAGCCCTGCCTTTCACATAGAGTATCTAAGACCTTTGCAGGAAGTAATGTATGTATTGTATGTGTGTGCATTTCTAAGATATGTTGCTTACTATTAACTGGGCTTTCCTCAGAGAATCAGGAGGGACATGGGACCATGACATGGAGTGGAGTTAACTGCATGAAAGAAGAATTGAGTTGTAAACTTCTGGACAATTTTGTACCAAATTTAGCTGTAAGACAGGGTAGATATGGTTTTGTTAACAAACATGTGAGGTTGCTCCAAAGAGGAGGCAAGCAGATGCTTCAAAGAATTTTGGATTATCTTGCTGTCATGTTCTTCTCACATAGGTGTAGGTGGCATCCCTCCTTTGCAACTTCTGGCAGCTGTAGCCTGGGAAGCAGGGGACATAAACTGACATGTTGCTGATTTGAACCAGCTGTCTTTCAGAAGCTTTAATAAAAGAGATGACATCAGGGCCAGTGATAAAAAGGCACCAAGGATGCAATGGCCCCAGGGAAGCAGTGGATCATCTTTGTGGGAGTTGGAACTGGAGCCTTTTTGGGAGAGAGGCAGTGTTAATATCTGATATCATCTGGACTATTTAACTCCAGGGAACAGCTAACCTGTTACTAGGGTAATTCTGATGCATGTAGGGCTAATGTGACCCTTTTGGTGCCTCTGTAGTCTTTGGGAGTTGGTATGGTAGGTTAACTATAACACTATTTAAGGGGAAAAATGGATTCTGATTATGCTCTAGTCATAAGGAACTCAACAAACCATTAAAAAATGGGAAGGTGTAATTAGGGAACATTTTCTTCCAGGCACCTGGAAATATGAATGGAACCAAATATCCATTCTTGGCAATAAAGCTTAATTTTGAGAAACTAAGCACTCTTATCAAGCAGAAAGACCAGATGGTGAGTGGATCAAGCCCTCAATCTTCTTAGGTGACTTGGATTTGAATGAAGATTCTATCATTTGTAAGATGCATGCATTTGGACAAATCTCTTAATTTGAGTCTTATTTTCTTTTTTTTCCCCCTGTAAAATGGGAGTTAGGAAAGGACCTGATAAAGTTTAAGGGTTGACTACAGTATTGCCTACAGCCACATTGACTTGGGAGTCAGAAGACCCAGATTCCAATTCAGGGTCTTTCATTTAGCAATTATACATCATGCAGTGGATAGAGAGCTGGGCCTGGAGTTGAGAAGACCAGAGTTCAAAATTCAAAAATTAGACACTAACTGTGTGACCCTGGGCAAGTCACTTAATTACTGTCTCTCTCAGTTTTCTCTTCTGTAAAATAGGGATATTCATAGCTCTTATTTTACTGTATTATTTAAGGATCAAAAGAAATTCTATAGCTCGGTTGTGAAATGGCTGGCACATAGAAGGTAATATATGGGTTAGTTATTAATTTACTTCTTTAAGTCTTAGTTTCTTTATCTGTAAAATGAAGTGAATACTTGTACTATCAATATACATACTTTGTAAAGAAGGCTTATTATTGAGTATAAAGCACAATAATGTGAGTAAACATCATCATCAATGTCTTTAGTTTTCTTAGTGAGAATGCCAAGAAGAAATTCAATGAGATAATCTTTTACCCACTCATTCTCACTGGCAATTTCTCCATTTTAGAGAAATAGTCTGTAGAAAAATTTACAGAAGTTTGCTTCTCCTAAGCCCAGATAACTTCTTATGATTTTCTACAACTCAGACAGCAATTTCTTTCTTTTATGTTGTCTAAAATTTCTTATGAGTTTTAAATTTAAAAGACTCATTAAATACTTATCCTCTTTCCAAGGCTTCTCCATTGGTATAAACTCTAATACTCACTGTGTCTGCATCCTTAGGCAGTTCATTTAAACTCTCTTGGTCTTACTTTTTTGCCTTGGTTTCTCCTCAATCCTCGCCTCCCCATCCCTCTAGTGGAATGGCCTTGGATTCTGAAGCTAGTTACTAAATTTTAGCCTCTTCCTTGTTTTTAGACACATGAGAATTTGGATAAGTCATTCAACCTCTGTTTTCTCATCTGTAAAATGAGGGGGTTGAATTTGATTACTTCTGAGGTACTTTCAAATTCTAGAAAAGTGATTATGACCATAAATGATTATTATATTACCTGCTAAGGTCTTTTACTTCAGGGGTCACCATCATTTAGGAACTCTCATTTAAAGAAAACTCTGTCTTTTCTGTTCTTGGTTTGTTTGAAGGCATACTCTGTAGTAACCATTTTCCTTTTGAAAGAAACATTGCTTAGTGAGGCAGTTGCCGGCTGAGGTTCTGTCCTGGTTGGGTTTTCCCTAACTATTTGGATAAGAACTTAGAAATTGAGTGACATGAGAACTGATGTTTTCTCTTCTATCTTACATCTTAGAGACCTGAGCTCTGGCTCTCTCCACTTTGGCTAATTAGGAAGTGAGACTGCTAAATTATGAAGTACTTTGATAAGGACTAAGAAAAAGTATAGCTCCTAATAGATATGATTGAGGGTAGAAAGCAAGAGAAAAAGAAGATACAAGAAGATAAAAATAAATGGGGGTGAGAAGAGGAGAAGAGAGGAGAGGCAAGGAAAGAACAGAAAAAGGGAGGAGAGGATCTAAGTCCAGAAAAGTATAAAGTCTTGATATTATTGAAAGAGCTGTTTGTTTAGATGAGGCCAGGTGTCTTTGTGAGTGGCACAGCAGTAGTCAGGGCACATGATGAGATAAGAGACTTTGTACACAAGCTGTCCTTGAAGTATTGCCTGTTAACTTCAGGGTCTGGACATTGTTTTCTTACTCATTAAACTCTTGACTCCCAGCAGGCCTTGTCTGAAAGTCCCTAGACAGGTTTGAACTCAACTGGCCTATTTCTCAAAGTATCTGACTCTTTTCTACTTCAGCCATAGCTCTTACTTATGCATTACTGCTCAGAGTGCTCTGTTTATTGATGTAGTTGGGTGGGGAGAAGGGTTTTTAATAAGTGTTATAAGACTCTCAACTGGGCTGAGCTGTCTGCCTTCACTGCTTTAAAAAGATAAGCAACCAATTTTTTGAATGTTCAACAAAATGCTAATAAGGATTATAGGGAAAGCTGTGGTCTTTTTTTTTTCCCTGGGACCTGCCATTCAGATAATATAAACACAGTCACTGAAGAAATGTAAAAAAAACATCATCCTTGTATAGAGCTGTGCCTTAGTCACTTACTCCAACATAGTGGCACCATTGTCTTCCTCCCCACTCCTGATATTTCCCACAGCAAATTTGAATTAGGATATGCCAGCAGAATAAGTCAATAGGCACAAGACTAATTTGGAGGAATACATAGGATACTGGGATCAAAGAACTAGGCTTGGAAGGGATCATGAAGACTATGTAGTTTAATCATCGTATTTTACATATAAGAAAACGAAAGAAAAAAAGAGGTTAAATGTCTACCCTAGAACACACAGGGAGGGAGTAAACTGTGTTTGACCCTAGCTGGAATTTGACCCTAGCGCCACCTGACTTCAGAGATGCTTCTCTTTTCCCTGTACCTCACCACCTCTGAATTCATTTCAGTTCAACCACTGTTTATTAAACACCTATGATACAGCTTAGTATAATAGATGGAGAGTTGGCTGGCTAACAGTCATGAAGATCTGCTTTGGACATACCCTGCTATGTGACACGGTGACTTCCTTATTTAACCTCTTAATTTTCCAGCTAGATCTCTAAGATTATAAGCTTCAGAATAAGTGCTGATCTGCACTGGTTGAAGGAGTTTCTTTGACCTGAAATCACGCTAACCAAAAGTGGGAAGAAATATACAAATTCTGCATCTGCGATTTCTTTACTGTGTCCTCTGTCTCCACTGAACCCCGGTAAACTCCTGCCCAAAAGTGTATAGGACTATGTGCTGGGAATCAGGAAGGAAAAGTGTACCCATATAAATAGGATATGGGATATTATGTGATGATCTAGATGGGGTTCTGCGTGAAGTTTGAAGACTGAGTGATCAAATTCAAGTGTTGGGGTAGGGAGGGCTTTCATGAAGTGGCCATGGAACTGGCCCTTGAAGAAAGAGGATTCCAATAAAATTAAGAGGCAAAGGTGGTAAAATGCGGAAGTGACAGAGGCCTCAGGGATATGGCAAAACTTCACTAGAATGCTGAGTGTGTGAAAGGGCAGAACCATGATTACAATCTAGATTTCCTGATTTCCAATTCTAGTTTCTCTGCCTTATCTAATGATATGGTTCAACCTGTGTTTTTTAAGAAAAACATGATTTTTCTAAAAAATTAATTTTAATTTTGATTAATAATTCCAATAATAATAATAAGGCCTTACAATTAAATAGTAGTTGACTATAAAGCACTTTAGAGATATTCTATTTGATTTTCTACAAAATGTACTAGGCATACAGGCAATACTATTTTCTCTATTTTACAAACGGAAGCTAAGGTACAAGGCAGTAAAGTGACTTTTTTTATTTTTTATTTTTTTTATTTTTTTTATTTTTTTGCAAGGTAAATGGGGTTAAGTGGCTTGCCCAAGGCTAGGTAATTATTAAGTATCTGAGACCGGATTTGAACCCAGGTACTCCTGACTCCAGGGCTGGTGCTTTATCTACTGCGCCACCTAGCCGCCCCTAAAGTGACTTTTTATGAAGCTACTAATGAATGATTTGGGGATATATGCACAACTTTTTGAAAATAACATTTGGGAAGGCAACTACTGTCCATATTCTCTCTCAAATCATATTCACTCATGCTATTAATAGAATTGACCATTGGTGGTTCTTTTGAGTCATTTGGTGGGAATTCACAGTGACTATGGTCATGAGGATTTTTTTTTCTGGACCATAGATTCAGAGTTGGGGGGAAAAAAACCTTTAAAGCTTATTAAATCCAGGTTCCCCAGTTTTTAAAATAAGGACTTGAGACTCACAGAGGTTAGATAGCTTGCCCAAAGTCCTGTAAGTTATAATCAGGATAATTGAGTAATTAGAACCTAGCTCCTCTAACTCAAATCCAGACACTTTATACTAAATCATGCTCTTAAATAGAGTCTAACAAAATATGGTATCCGAGAAAATAGAGGTATTTGTATCGTGACCTGTGTCTTATATATTCTTGCATTTCAGGTATAGAGGAGTTTCCACCAAAACATCCTGTTTTCTCCTATATTGTCTCTCCTTGACCACTAAAACAGTGTGTTGAAATCTGAGCTACTTGGGGGCAGCTAGGTGGTACAGTGGATAGAGTACCGGCCCTGGAGTCAGGAGAACCTGAGTTCAAATATAACCTCAGACACTTAACAATTACCTAGCTGTGTGACCTTGGGCAAGTCATTTGACCCCATTGCCTTACCAAAAAAACAAAAAAATTGAACTGCTTGAAGGTAGCAGAGAGACTGGGGCCATAACTTTAAATTTTGTGGTATCTTAAGGCTTACAAAATATTTTACTTATGTATCTTTCTTTGCAAATAATCTGTTGGATAAGAAATGGAAATGTTATTATTATTACTTGACAGAATGGGAAACTGTGGCAGAGAGAGAGATTAAGGGATTTGTCTGAGGTCACATAGTAGTAAACAAGTTTCTGATTTGGCCTTTGATTGTCAATCTTATCTTCCAACTCTAATCTTGGGGCCCTTCTGCCACTAGTCTAGAGTTGCCTAGGATTCTATGATTCTATGACTATCTCTTAAGTCATCATTATGGCATCTGACAGGGCTTTTGAGTCAGTTCTCTATGTATCCGGCTATCTTGCATGTCCTTTATATGACCAACATCTTTCTCTTCTTCCTCCTCTTACCTTGTTCTTTCCTCCCCCTTTCTTAATTATTGAGATCCCATGTTACTGCCCATTGACATATCAGTACCAATACTGGTTGTTTTTATCAACCTTTTAGTTTGATTTAAGGGATCATAAGAGAAAGCCTTGCTCTTTCAAAAGTAGTAGATTTGAGGGAGGGGAATCCTGGCCTATGATTGCCTCTTTCATCTCCCAGGAGAGGAGGAGGAAGAAGAAGAGAAGTGTTGGTGGGGAGGGATAAAGGCAAAAGAAATGAAGTAGGAGAAGGAGACTGAGGTGAGGGGAGCAAGGGAAGTACTGGAGCCATGCCAGCTTGTTTAACAAGCAAAGCAGATAAAGATTAGGGTTTCCATGGTGACATGCTGCTGGCAGAGGCACTCTGGATTTGGGGTAGAGTGAGTTAGCTGAGTGTAAGCCCAGAATTTTGGAAGAAGCTGTTTCTTTCCTCCAAGGCCTCTGATTGTCATGATAGTACAGGTAAGAACAGAGAAGTTAATAGGTTAAATTGACTCTTACTCATGATAATGTGAGGGATACATGAGGCTCAAAAACTCTCCAGAATATTTGGGGAACCCATACTAACTCTTCAGTTCTGAAATCTGAACTCACCACTGAATAAGAAGAAGAAAGAGAAAGAAAAGAATACGAGAATTGATACATTTAGACTCCTTTGCTTCAGAGGATGAGAAAATGGATATAGGGTCTAATGTAGAGTTTTCGTTTTCCTCTCCTCCATCTGCTTTGGTACATGTAGTGCCCATTTTTTTTCATCTGCTTTGTGATGATTGGGGCTATATGAGTACAGAGGTGGGAACAATTTGGAGAAATTTTGTTTTTATCATTTCTCAGTGCCAGCAGGTTTAACACAGGGCCAAGCTTATATGTTCCACTCTGGGAGGAGTGGGCCTTTCTGCTACCATGATGTATTTCTGGCAAAGTGTGGACTGGTCATGTACCAAGAGCAAGCGAGACAAGAGGGAGAGCCTGAGAGATATCTACAAGATCATAGAACAGAACAAGGCTGCTGGGTATTTTGGGTATGTTGTCTAAGAGGATTTATGAAGAGACTGACTCAGGATGGGAAGGCCTAGCTGGACAGTGATGTGCTGTGGTAGAGTGTAAAGAGCACATAGTCTGAAGCCAGATAATTGGGGTTCAATTTCTGCTTCTCATATTTACAATCTGTGTGATTTGGGAAAGTTATTAAACCTTAGTTTTCAAATTTATAAAATGTGGGAGTTGCACTGGAGGACTTCTGAGATTTTTTTCTAGTTCCATATCCAGCATTTTCTATCAGTAAGATCATGGATTCACTGGTTTCCACATAAATTGAGTGATATAGGTTAAACTCATGTTCAATAATTTCTTAGGGATAGGTGGAATTTTATTTAGTCAAACTCCCTGCAGCTTATACTTACTGTTGCAATTTGACAATAGTATCAAATATTTATTTTTATTGATAGTGTCTTTTTATTGAGTACCAGAATAGAGAAGACTTGGGGTAGGGGTGGTTCTAAAACCAGTTTTCTTTGACCTCAGTATCTTTCCACCTAAGACAAAACTGGCATAATATAGTGGCCATACATTCTCCAGATGATATTTCAGTGAAATGCATGACTCAGAGTTATTTTAGAATAAAGGTAATTCCAGAGAGTGACAAAGACCCTCCATGAGTCTTTAACTTCCATAACAAATCTTCCATCCCCAAATCTCTCTTCCATAAAATTGGTTTTATGAAGCTTAAGACTGAGATTGCTTGAGTCATCAAAGAGATACTTAGCAAATTAAAGCAAAGCAAAGATAGATATTGGGGAGTGGAGGAGAGGAAGTCACTATTTTGTCTTATACCAGAGAAACATACATGGAAAGTGCAAAATGATTTCATTTGTGCTCAAAGCCCAGAAGCTGCAGAACTAGGGAAATGACTCAGGAATGCCCAGTTCTTGTTCATATCTCTCAGCAATCCTTATTTCTGCTCTTCCAGGAATAGGAGCACTCATTTTTTTCAGCAAACTGATTCTGCCCCTCTTGTTCATCCCATCTACCTAATTCTCAGATATGAAAATTTGTTCATCTGATGCCCAGAATTCCCTTTGATTTGGTGATAATCTGAAGGCTAAGATTTCATTAGTTCAGTGATAGTTTTCCAAACCAGTGCCGTCTGCCCCTAACCTTCCATTCTTGAAAATGATTAGTCTTAACTAGCGAAAAATAGAAGAAAGGGGTCAGTAGCTAGGTAAGCCCCTAAAATGTGAAGAATAAAAGAAGGAAGTAGGACCAAAAGCCATTATATATGGCAAAATCCTTTTATATATAGAAGCAAAGTCTTAATAATTAGAGTTAGAAAAGGTCTTAGAGGTTATCTAGTCCAACCCCCAAGAATTGAAGGAATTTGTGTACCTTATTTATGGTCCTACAGGTCTTCTGTTGCCATAGCTGGGATTCTTTCAACTCTACCATACAGCCTCCATTATATCATGCTGCCCCCCATTCCTTTTTTAGAGACTCATATACTAGTACTGAGAGGGAAGGAAGCAAAGTTAAATGGTTTCCACACCCCACGTCTTAGACTCAGTGACAGAGCATACTACATTGCCCTCTTCCACATTGCACAAAGATTTCTTCTTATTTATATCTTCATAGTGGCACCTATTCAGACTCACATTCACTCTATTGTAACCATAGACCTATAAACCCACAGGAACACATATAGACTGCATCACCCAGCTGTGTAAACCCAGATGCAAATTTAAATCAATCAAATGTACTCCCCCAGAGAAACACTATCAAAAGACCAGGTGGGTTGAAGGTGAGAGGGTGCTCTGGTGAGTAGGAAGGATAGTGGGTGAATGGATAGCTATCCAGAGAAGAAAAGAGTTGGAGGAGAGAGGGTGAGTAGGTCCATAGGTAAAGAGTTTGTGGGTGGGAAGGAGAGTGTGGGTGGTCCACAATATGGTCTCAATTCCCAAATCTGCATTAACTTCATTTTTTTGTGGCCAAGTATGCTACTTCATTTTCAAATTGGAGTTTCAAAGAGAAAAAAAAATCGTATAAACCTAAATGATTAGTCTTTCTGATCCTAGAAATGGATGAAGTTAAATAAGCTCTTTTAAGAGCAACAACACTGCATGGAAAATAACTAGGTTTACTCAGCTAAGTTTAGTGTAGAAAGCTCATACTGAATAGCTTCTTTGTCAGTCCTGGGCTGGAGGGGTTCAGTTCCTTTTTATTTGATGATTTCCTTAATTGGATTTTGTTTGCTGATCTTACTTTCTCACACTGTATACTTTCAATAAATCATTATAATCATTTCCTCATGTCTAGCAAAAATAAGATTTGCGAAGGCTCCCAAATGATCCTTTTTTTGCCCTATCTTTGCATCATTGGTTTATTAGTACAAATGAATAAAGGAAGAGTTTGTGTAGAGAAGGGTTCATTTCCAACAGTACTTGGGTCCATGCCCTAGGCCTTTGATGACCAGGAGCCTTGGAAACAAAGCTTAGCTTCGCAGGCACCACATAGCTCATCGTTTTAGTTGGTGGCTATAGTAACTGTTGGCTCCCACAGTTTGAATTCAGGGATTGAGGGTACAACCCTCTAGGATATCAGTATCACAAAATTGGTAAGGAAGTGAAATACGTAAAGGGATTCTTCATACTGAAAATACATTTACTCAAGTCCTATTATATCAGATAAGGAAAAATCTTCTTGATTTATTTTTCTTACTTTGAAAGCTTTATTAAATTTTTTTTACATTTTCACTATTTCTGGATACATCATACCTCACCCCTACCCTTTTCCAATAATTATCCTCCTCTTGTAATGAAGAAAAACTCAGTATATCTAAAACTGAACTCACCATACTCAAATCAAATCCTCTATACCATGTTATCAAAGTTGGTGGGGGTAGATTGGATGAGTTAATGAGTATATAAGAAATCCTATGACCCATGAGTTTCTAGAGGTAAGATTTGAATCAGCAACATCATTGAGGGTGAGAAGGAAATGTACCAAAAGGGGTCAGGAATGGAAATTAAAGCAGCAATATGGTTGACTTGGGATGTTATGAGACAAGCAGTCCAAATCAATCAAGACAAGGCATAAAAGAACCAAGATAGAAGAGCCCAAAGTTATAAAATGATGTCTGCTTACCTGGAAACAAAGAAAATAATGGCAAGAAGTCCCTTTTAACTGAGTGCCATAACATTTCTGATCCCTCCAGCCAAGAAACAAATCTAGATAACCACACCAAAGAAATCAAATCATTTCTCAAAAGAGGAACTCAAAATATCTGTGCATAATTGTAAAAAAGTCAGTAATAGAATCATCAGGAAGTCTTGCTATCCAGGTCAGTTCCCATGGGAGAAGGCAAGGAAAACAAATATTTGTGAGCAAATCATGGAAGAAGAGAGGAAGATGAGCAGGAGCAGGAGCAGGTGGTGTTAACTTATTTGGTGCTTCTGTTTATAACAAGAATCTTTGCTTTTCCATTCCTCATCATCAAGGAGAAAGAATTTCCCTTTGATGGGCATCATCTAACTTTTACAGATTTCCTTTTACTTATATTGTACAGAGGTTGCAATCTTGGTGTAGAGGATAACAAGTTGGATTCAAAAATCTGTATTCAAATCTTGGCTCCAATAATCATTTCTCAGTCTTTTGTATTATCACTTCCATGCCCATCCCTTGACTAAAATAGCTTCCTTTAACAACTTTTATGTCATCAGATCCAGGGATATATATTTTTTTCTTTATACATCCTCCTAGACTTCCTTGTGGTATTTATATACTGAGCCACCTCATGCCTCTTGACATTTCTTCTTCCCCTGGCCTCCATAAACTTGTTCTCTCATAGATCTTCACATACTATTCTGACTTCTGACTACTTCTTAAATGTCTTTTTTACTGGTTATTATCCTCTTCCTACCCATTAGGTGTGAATGTCCCAAGGTTCTGCCCTAATCTTTCTCTACCCTTCTCTACACTTTTACTATTAGTGATTTCATCCAACTTTATGAGAGTAATTCCCCAAATCTTTATCTCTATTCCCTGTGAGGTCTCCCCAACCTCAAAATTCCATACATATTTCCCATTGCCCATTGAATATCTCTTTAGCAAGAAACTTAAAACTTGATAGGTTTGAGACTGACCACTTCATAGTTCACTCTACCTACTCAAATTTGTACTTCTCTCTAACTTGAATATTTCCATTAATAGTATTGCTATTTTCTGAATATCTCAGTCATAACTTTGGAATCCTTTTTAACTCTTTTCTCTCTCAAACAATATATATTTCACCAGAAGACAAGTCCTGTTGTTTCTCCTATAATTTCTCTTGCATCTGCACCACCAGAAGGTGTTACATTACAACCACAATAGTTTAAGATGCCATCTCTTCTCAGCTATGCTGTTTAATGATTCCCTAACCTATCTTCTTTTTTTCTACTCTATCACTTTCCAATACATACTCCACCTTATGGTCCAAAAACAAAAAGTTGATCATATGCTACAAAACTGTCAATTCTTTGCTCAAAAGCTTCTGGTGACTTAAGAAAGTATAAACTCTTGACTTTTGCTTCTAAGATCTAATATAACCTGCTTCTTTTGACTTATTTGTTAATATTCCTTTTCAATATTGTAAATTTAACAAAACTAGATTATTCTATATCCCCTATCACATCCTTTCTTCTTTCACCGCTTCCATGCTTTTGTTCATTTCTTTCCCAAGTGTAGGTTGGTCTCTTATCATATCCATTCATGCAGACATCTTGAAGTTCTCTCACATGAAAACCTTAAGACTCAACTCTTGCACTTTTCACCATGAAACTTTCCCTGAGAATCTTCCCTTTCAGGTAAAAATGACCTTCCCATTGTTAAATTTCTCATCTATGTGTAGCTTGTATCCCTCCTTTGAACTTCTCTAATTTTCTCCTTCATTGCATTTATTTTTGTACTTGTCCCTTTCCTCATTAGTTTATAAATTTCTTGGGAGCAGGCTTAGTTTCTTTGTGTCCCTGGTGCCTATATAATGCCTTCTAGATAATTAATAAATATTTGTTGAAATAAATTATTAGCTGTATGACCATGAGGCTCACTCTTTGGGCTCAAATACTTTATCCTGAAAATGATAATAATCATTCCTCTACCTATTATCTGAGGGATTAGCAGAAAAACATTTGAAAACCTTAAAAGTATAATGGAAATAAGAGTTATCATTCAGTGCTTCATTTCCTTTATAATTATCTCCTCACTAGTTTTACATATGTATGTTCCTCATTCCCAATTGTTAACCTCTTGATGAGAGAAACCAAGTTTTCTCTATATTTAATATCTTCTCACTCCCTTTTTTCTCTCTTCTGAGTTATTGGCCTAAGATTTTTTTTTCTTGTGGACATCTGGTTAAATGTATGTACAATGAATGATATGAATGAATGAATGTTAGTGTTAATAGAGAAAAGCTAATAGAAGAGGAGAGTTAAAAACAACTTGAAAGAGATGAGGCAAGAGATAATAGAAGAAAAGAAGAATTAAAAAAAAGACTCTGGAGGGGAGGCAAGGCAAGAGCAGAGAAGAATGTCTTAGAGATTTTGAAATGGATCCTTTTTGGTCTTTTTGGAAGCCAGAAAGAACAACAACACCTAATGTAATCTTAGGTTGCCTTAAGAGAATCATGATGTCTAGGTCTTGGAAGGCAAATGTTCTGCTGTAACCTACTCTGGATCAGACATGAACATTGGTAAGCTGGAAAATGTCCAGAGGATGAAAGACTTCAAGGTCATGCCATACCAAAGCTCAAAGAATCACAGAATATCAGAGTTAGAAATCTCCTGTTCAACATTCATATATGACACCTGATTGACTTTAAAGAAATTAGAGAAAGAACTCACTACCACCAAAACAAACTTTTAGAAAGCTGACCTATCTCTTTGCCTTTGTCCTGACTGACCACCATGCCTGGAATGTTCTACTTTATTGTTACCTCCTGGAATTCAAGGCTCCTTCAAAGAAGCTTGAGCTCAACCTTCATCCTGAGGCTTTTTTTTTGCTTCCCCTTCCCTTTTCCTTCATCTCCTAATGCTTTCCTCTCCAAGACTACAATGTACATGATTCATTTTAATCTTGAATATACCTACATAGGAACATCTCATTTCCTCTATTACAATGTAAACTCTTAGATAACAGGAATTGTTTCACTGCTTTTGTATTCTCATCATTTAGGAAAGTGCCTAGCATACATTAGTTGCTTAATGAATGATTGATTGATTTAGCTAGTAAACAATAATAAATTATGCTAATTGATTTAGTTTATTACAAGATTTTCCTGACATCAAGCTTAAACTTACTTTCTTGTAACTTCTACCCTTGTATCCTGTGGAATCAAGCAGTAAAAATTGTGACAATTGTTACAATTGGACAGTTACCCTGTTCCCTTTCAATTCAAGTTTCTCATCGTCACTCTAAACATGACCAATTCCTCCAATTGATTCTCACATGGTGATCTCAAGAACCTTCTGATTGGTCTCTCCTGGGTACTCTTCAGTTTATGAATGTCTTTCTTGAAATATAGAACCTAAAATTGAACATAACATTTCAAATGTCTGATTGGTACAAAATACAGTAGGGCAACCAAGTCTCTAGTCTTGAATGCTCCTAATAGTGCAAAGGATAGAATGCTGGACCTATAGTCCAATGAAGACCCAAGTTCAAATCTTACTAGTTCTGACCTTGGGCAAGTCACTTAGTAGCTAAGTGCCCCAGTTTCCTTAATTGTAAAGGGAATAATAATAGCACCTTCCTCTCAGGATTGTTGTGAGGATCAAAGATGATAATATTTGTAGAGTGCTTAACATTGGCATATGAATACTTCCTAAAATCTCCCCAGTTTTTGGCTACTGCGTCCAATTATTGTCTCATATTGAGCTTGAACTTCTTTTGCCTTTCAGATAAATTGCAATTAATTAATTGCTTTCTGTACATCTTTTAACTATTTTGTAGATGTGAAATAGATTTTTTTTTATTTTTTGACTACAAGATTAGTTGAAGGAACCAAAGATGCTTGTTCTGGAGAAAAAAAATAGCTTAGGGGGAAGTGGTTGTCATAGATGTGTTCAAGCATTTGAAGGACTGTCCTATGATAGATGGGTTGTTCTTGGCCTCAGAAGGTAGGACTGATAAACCACTAGGTAATTTTAATTTAAAAATAGAGAAGAAAACCACATCACTTGTATTAAAAATGAAAAGGATGAATATGCCTCTAATGAAGATGAATGAAAGCAATTATAAGGAGTTATTTGGCCCAATTATATCACAATAAATTTAACAATTTAAGTGAAATGGAAGAATATTTACAAAAAATATAAATTGCCTACATTAGCAGAAGAGGAAATAAAATATCTAGGTAGATCTGTTTTAGAAAAAGAAATTGAATAGGCAATAAATGAGCTTCCAAAGGGAAAAAACAAAAACAAAACACCAGTATAAGACAAACTTACAAGTGAATTCTATCATATATTTAAAGATCAGCTAATTCCAATATTAAATAAATTATTTGGAATAACAGGCAGAGAAGGGATCCTATCAACTTCAGAAGGTGGGAGTGGAATAAAAGAAGATAGAGAGAGAGAGGCAGATCTAAGCTTGAGGCAGAAAAATCTTGCTAACCTATCAGAATTCTCCACAAACTGGATGCCTAAGGAGATAGTAGATTCCATTTTCCTGAGATATTTAAACAAAGACTGTTGCCATTTTACTTTGCTATAGAGAGGATTCTTGTTCAGGTATGGTTTAGTCTGGACAGCCTTTGATTTCCCTTATAATTTTGAGACCTTGCGAACTGTCAGACTAACTATCCTCTCAGGGTAGTATGGTATTTCTCACATATAAAAATAAGGGGGAACTCACTTTTCCCGTCCAGTGCATTCTTAATAGAAGCAGCTTATACAGGCAAGCTCTTTCTAAAGCCAACTCTCCCCAGGACCCAGAGGGATGCCACTGCTGCCTTTCTTTGCTCAAAAATTGGCAAATGCTGGTCATGCCGTGTGTCTATTTATAGTAGGCACACGTCTAACCACCTTGTTCTTTTCTTAGCATTGCCTTGACATGCTATCAATTATCCATGAAGTGAATGACAACAGAAGGGAAATTATTTGAGGCAGGTGCCCTGAGGAGAGAGAGAAAAAAAAGGGGTTAAGGACAGATGGGGACTCAGCTGTGGAGGTGGAAAGGGCAACTACAAGATACCATTTTATTAAAATTTCAGGATCCAAATGGTTGATCATATCCTCAAATCTGGTCAGTGGAGAAGACTTGGACTCTGTGTTACCTTTTTACCCCTATGTCCTGTGGGCATCAGAATTGTTCATGAGCCACACATGTATAGCCTTAGGGGTGGCTTGGCATTTTTTTTTAACATTCAAGAGTTAGAGGTAGGGGTTGTGGCTGAAGGATACTGGTTGGGGGATGGAGTCCCACCCTGTGTTCTCCTTGGGCATTTCCTGTGGGAAGAGAAACATGGCAGGAACTACTGAGGTTGAAATGCCAAAGGTAACCAGCAAATTGTGGTCTATCTGGCAAGGTTTCTGTGTTAAATTTGATTCCCTGTGCAAATAAGTACTTCCTTGCTAGCACTGCCTCTTCTCCTCCTGTTTCCCTACCCCCCATATCTTTCCTTGAAATAGTCACCAGATCACAAGATGAGTAGTTGAGAAGTCTTCCCCAAATGAGTCTTCTATAGTAATGATTGTGTGTGTGTGTGTGTGTGTGTGTGTGTGTGTGTGTATAGTGGTGAGTCATAATCCTTATATCAATATGGCAGATTGCTACCACTATTTGTTATTTCTTACTTATTAGGTTTTTAAAAACATTGCTCTATAGTTGGATTTTCCATTATATAACTTTTTTCTACTGGGTTTTTCTTTAAGTTTCAGGTCTTGGCTATTTTTGTTCACTGGCTCAAGTGAATACAAACTGTCTTTGATCACAAAGAGAGTGGATGGAAGGAAATGCAATTCCTGCTTTCTACCTTCTGCAAACTTTCTTCTCCACAAAATCATCTCTATAACCAGAGAATCATGGGACCATAAGTTTTGAAACTGGAGAGCAGCCTTAGAGATTGTTGGTCACTGCATCCCCTTTCCCACCAAAGAAAGAAGAGGAATGAACTAAAATGAAAATGTTGGTAGATGATTTAGTTAGATTTATCCCAGTCTAGTCTTTATTTGTGGGTTCCCCCCCAATAATTGGATAATTTTTCTGTTTCCCTGAAGTGTGACAGAATAGAAAGACCATTGGATTTGGAGCCAGAAGACCCAGGTTCAAATGCTGACTAGACCATTTCCAATCTGCATGACCTTGACAAGTCATTTAACTTGTCTCCCAGGTTTCTCATGTATAAAATGAGGTTTTGGGGCTAGATGGTTTCAAATTCCTTTCCATTTCTAAATATCTGATCCTTTGTTTTTCCCCTCCTTCATGGAAAATTTTGACAGTGGAAATTATCCATATCATATGTCTACACACACACACACACACACACACACACACATATATGTATATATGTACACACACACACAAACACACACACACACACATATTCAGTCTTCCTACCTAGATCATTAAGTCTTTGGAGCCAGTATTCTTTGTATATTTGATGCCTTTCTTGCCCAAAGTCATAAAGGGTAGAACTCATGGTGGGAGTTCCATGCTTGTTAACTGACAGATTGACTAGGAGAGCTCTGCTATCAGGAGCAGTTCAAGGTTTGATACCATCTGCCAAACTAATTCACTTTCCAGGATAGTGTCCAGGACCAGAGAATGTCTGTCTTTAAGTGTCAGAGAATATCTGTGTGTAAGAATGTCTTTGCCAATTCTGGCTTCCTAAGGATCAGCTTGCAACTTCCATTATCTTGAAACAGATCAGCCTTGTCTTTTCCTTTCTCCTTTCCTGTGTGATCAGACCACTCAAGTTCACCTTGGTTTACTATTTAGGGCCCCGATTATGGTGATTTGAGAATCTCCTTGGAGACAGAATGCCCATGTGGCTAGCTGCTATTGGGCTTGTGGCTTCCTCCTTCCTCCTTTTCTCCTTTCAAACACATCCTCCCCTCCCCACAAATACACATTTAGCTTTCCTTGGAAGAATTAATGTGGAGTAAAAGAGTCTTTTTTTTTCAGAAGCTACAGGAAATGGATAAGATACAAATTACTGGTATCAGAGGTAAGTATGTAAAGAAAGTTGCTGGGCAACTAGGTGATGCAGTGGATAGGGGATCTGAGTTCAAATCCAGCCTCAGATGCTTAAAAATTGCCTAGCTGTGTGACCTTGGGCAAGTCACTTAACCTTATTGCCTTAAATAAAATTAAAAAAAAGAAGGTTGCCTACTTTGTCTGTATTTACATTTGTTATGGAATTGATTAATCTTCTATCTTCTATTTCTTTGTTCCCCCTACCTTGGATTAGGCTAACTTGAAAACTATAAACTAGGCAGGATTTCCACATTCCTGTGAATTCTCATAGAATCCAGAATGTCAGAGTAGAAGAGTTCTTAGAGTTCATCCAGTTCACCAGCCATCAATCAGTCAATAATCATCTATTAAGGCACTGGACCATCACTGCATTGGACATAGAGAGACAAAGAAATAGATTGGGTCTTCAAGGAGCCTTCATTTGATAGATAGGGAAACTGAGGTCCTCAAGAAGGAACTGACATGCTCAAGAACATGGAATGAGTTAGTGATAGAACCAAGACCAGTATTGAAGTTTCTTGATCCTGTTCTAGGGTCACTTCTACTGCCTCTGAAAGTTTACTTCTGAGGCTGATAAGGGATAGAATATCACAGAGGGATCACACTCACAGCTTATTACTATAGGAAGTCAGAACAAAGCAGATTAAAATGTAATTGGGAATGTTTAATAAAATTAAATGAAAATATAATACAACATAGATGATATTAATTTGTGGTTTTCTCCATCACTGTGCAGCTCCAAGGACCCTTTTCTATTTGTTTGATACTGCTGCTTTATGAGAGATCATAAAGAGGATTTGGTTCAAACTAACTCTGGCCTCAACTGGTCAAATGATTTACCTCATGTCACAAACTGACTCATAGTAGAATAGAACTGACTGAACTTTGACAGAATTTCAAATAAGCTTAAAAAAGATAATATAGGCAAAACACTTTGAAAACTTGAATGTGTTATTTATAAATGGTAATATTATTATTATTTATCATCATATTATTATTACCTTACAGTTGCCAGACCTTCAATCTGATATTGTCTTTATTCCTTGAGCATTCTACTACATTTCTACTGAATGCAAGCAGTATTGTTAGAGCAAGATAGTGTTGTGATGATAAATATTTAATAATCAGGCTTTGTTTGTGTGTGAACACAGGCATTATACTTTTAAATTTGGTCTTCATAATTACACTTTGTTAAGTCAATCAAATAATAATCAAATTCTGATTTATAAGATTGCTAATTTCTAAGTTAACAATCAGGGGTTAGAATTAGCTACAGGAAGATCACTAGACTGGGAATAAAAGGTTTTAATATAAGCACAAATAATCAATTTGGTGATTGGGAACACACACACACACACACACACACACAATATATAAACAATAGCAGATAGACGAGAAAGAGAAGACAGTAGCAGCAGCCTTTCAGATTGATATAAGTATGATTTCCCCCCATTATTACTATACAAGAATCCAGTTCGACTATGCCATCTATATTTATTTTCTTCTCCCTGCTTCATTCATTTATTGGAAGAGCCTAAGATCTGAAATCTACAGTGGCTTCAATTTTTAGAATTCCCTATTGTACCAGGCACTCCGTTGAATACACAAAACTGCATCCAAAATTTTCTCTTCCTCGTCATTCTATTTTTATTTCATTTTAGTCCCATTTTGCATTTTCTCTAATTGTTAAATTCCCCATGCATTCCATTCCATCTTATATGATATGCCATTCCAAAAACTGTTTTCATCTCTAGAATGCATTCTTCCTACCTTTGCCTCACAGAATCCATGATTCTTTCAAAGCTCAGCTCAGGAATCATTTCTTATTACCAAGGCCTTTATTGATTCCCCAGATATTAGTGCTTTCTTCTTCATGAAGTTACATGCATGTATTGTGCATCTCTGATGCTTCCTTCTCTGTAAGCTTATAGTCTCCAGTAGAATTAAGCTTCTAAAGGGCAGGAACTGTTTCATTTTTGTCTTCTGTCATCAGCACTTTGTTTTGGTCATCAGATGACTTATACAGAACAGATGCTTAATACCTGTTTACTTAATCATGAATTGAATGAAAGGAAAATGAATTAGAAACCAAGACAAGCTGCTTGCTACTCTAGGGAAAATGTAGGAACCTGGATACTTTTGTATTCCTGTTCCTACCAGGCAATTTCATTAGAGATCAGCATTGAGTTTCAGGGGGAATTTAGTTCCTTGGTTTCTTTCTTCCTTCACCAGTTGTCTTTGACAAATAACCCTTCTCTTTTCCCCTGGCCATCCCTTTTCACACATATTTGAAGGAATATCAGAGAAGTCAACTACATCAACCACCATAACTATTCATGATATTACTCCTTGAAGGTAGTAAGGTCTGCCAGGCTTCAGCAGGGCTTTTTTCTTGAGTGAGAAGGTAATGAGTTATCCACCTTTTTCATACACTTGTGGAACTTGAGTATGATAACATTCCCATGTGATATGAAAACACACTCTTGAGTTATATCTTTTTTTCTCTAGCTTTGGTTGGGATAATCCCTTATGACCTGGATCAGGCAATTTTGTATTCTATTAGACATGAATTGAGATTTCTAGGATTTATAAGTTATTAAGGGGTATTTCTGTTGCCCAGGTATTCTTCAAACTTACATACATGCACACTTGGACACATAAATGTCCCTAATGGTCAAATGGCTACTGTCTATTCACAGCTATCAAACCATATTGAGCCTTCTATTTCCATTGTTGCATATTATTTATTTAACTAATAACTCTCTCCACACTGGGGGCTATTAGCATATCAAATAGCATTTGCCAGACTGACAATGATAATAAAATGTAAATTTGTTCACTCTTATGTTCCCATGTTTATTTGCTAATTTAATAAACAAACAAAAATAACTTCCCTTCTGTCATTAACATCACTGAAGGAAAAAAGCAGATATCTTACCTATCCTCATGGGAATTCCTTATAGAAATGGAAAGGAATGGAAATTGGGAAATCAACTAATTGCTTCATTCTAAGTAATTATGAGAGCAAGTCACTTCTATACTCATTCCTTTGTGTGTGTGTGTGTGTGTGTGTGTGTGTGTGTGTGTGTGTGTGTATTAATTGATGTAAAAATTGCAGTCTTTATGGTAGGGATACATAGCCAAAAAATTTTATTGTTTAGTTGTATTCAACTCTTTTTGATCCTCTTTTGTTTTTTTTTTTTGGTAAAGAATGGGGAGTGGTTTGCTATTTCCTTCTCTAGCTCATTTTTACAGATGAAGAACTAAGGCAAACAGGATTAAATGACTTGCTCAGGGTCACATACAAGTAAGTATTTGAAATCAGATTTGAACTCAGAAAAATGAGTCTTTACTCTAACCCTAGTGCTTTATCTACTGGTCAACAAAAAAAAATATTTCTTTAAAAAAAAAAGGTACATTGGTTTCTCCTCTTGATAACTCCTTAAAGAGTAGAAAGAGGAAAAAAGCCTTAATTTCATCAGTTTCTATTACTACTTTTACTATTCTATAATTTTGATATCACTACCACATTTTAAAAAGCACATGATTCCTCCTTTCTCCTTATTAATACACTCTTTTAGTCCCCTGCATTTGGTTTTTATCTCAACCACTCTACTAAAATTGTTTTTTAAAAAGTTACTAGATGCAACTGTCAAATTCAAAAATCTTTTTCTTAGTTTTTATCCTTCTTCAGATCCCTGGAGTTTTTGACCCTGATTATGCTCAGGAGAACTAATTTATGCAAGGTATTTCACATATTTGCATAATGGTTACACCCTAATAGATCTACTGGGTCTCAATGTGAGTGACAATCTGCTTTGTGGTTTTGTGTTATGTTCTGCCTTCTGGAGCCAGAATCAGGATTCACAAAGATCTGGAGAGGCTATTGGACCATATCTAATCAAATGATGAGATAGTAAGGGAAAAATTTATCTTATAGTAGAATCCCCCCAAAAAGGAATCAACTTCATACATATAAGATGGGGGGAACATGGTTAGGCAGAGTTTCTTCTGAAAAAGATCTGGAACTCTTAGTGAACTTTGAATTTAACCATAAAAGAAGATGAGAAGGAGAGAAGGAAGCAAACCTTAGTAAGCACCTACTCTGTGCCAGGAAGTATGGTAAGCATTTCACAAATATTATCTTATTGTGAGTTTTTGTTTGTAAGTTATTGTGAGCTTATTGTGAGTCTTGTGAGTTAGATCATATTTTTGTCCTCATTTTACAGATGAGGAAACCAAAGCAGACAATAGTTAAGTCCCCAAGTTCTCACAGCTAGCAAGTGTCTGAGACCTGAACTGAATCCAGGTCTTTCTTCATCCATACTATACCATCTACTTGCAAGAATAATCACTGTGCTGTTGCCATCCCAAAGGCTAATGGGATCTCAGACTTCATTAAGAGAAACATGGATAGCATCTAGGACTAGGAAATTGATAGTTCAGTTCTTGTCTCTGCTGGTCAGATTACATTTTGAGCATAATTTGATGCTGTGGTCATTACATTTTAGAAAGAACATTGCCCGGCTGCAGAGCATCCTCAGGAGGACATGACTATAGGATGGTAAAAGACCTAGATTTGGTCATATAAAGAACAGTGAGGGAAATGAGGACTTTTAGCTAGAAAAGACTAGGGGCAGATAAGGTACAGAATTTCTCTTGAATTTGATGGGTTTGTATAGAGAACAATAATTAATGTGTTCTGTTTGAATCGAAGAAGCAAAACTGGAAGCCAGGGTAGAACTTGAAGAAAAATTTAAACCTGATTTAAGGAAAAAAACAAAACTTGCTTACAATTGGAGGTGATCCAAAAAGGAATAAACTACCTTGAGAGGCAATGAGTTCCCTTTAATTAGAAGTTTCAAAAAACTTGAAAAGTTCCAGTATGGGTTATTTTACCTCTTCCAATTCTGAGATTTATGATTTTGAGTCTCCTTAAATGTTTTTCTCCCAGATTTTTCCCACATTCTTCCTGTTACCCCTACAGAATGCCCTTCTCTTAGAAAACTAAGGAGAAGTCCTACCTTTGCTGAGATCTCTCTTCAATAGGTCCATAAATCTTGAATTTGAAAGTGTTGTCCTCCATCAAGTGGAAGAACTATCTGACTCCTAGAATGTAAGGATAGTGATAATTTCATTCTTTGTTTTTGTATTCCTAGTGCCTAGCATAGTTCCTGACACTTAGTTGATGTTTAATAAATGCTTATTTGCTTGACCCTTTCTTTGAGAATGAAGGAAAAAAATGTTTTTCTCCCCTTTCTTAAGGGAATGCGACACTTGGATTATCAAAGGCATTGAGTATTCCAAACATGTTGGCCAATCAGTCAGCAGCCAGCCAGCCAGTTAGCATTTATTAAATGCTAACTATAGATACTGTTCTAAGGACTGGCAATGTTGAACTGAAGTTGCTGTCATTATCATTGGTTATTAATGCGAGGTCCATGAACTTTAAAGAAATTTCCTTTTTATAACTGTTTCAATATAATTGGTTTCCTTTAGTTACAATATATTTTATTTTTGACATTTAAAGTATTTCCTGAGAATGAGATTACCATTTTCCCAGGGATCTAAAGAAGTTTATGAAATGCTCAAAAAGGTTAAGAACCTCTGTTTTAGACTACTAAAGAAAGGAATCATATCTCTCCTCTGAACTTACTTTGGTCATTATTTAGCTCATCTATAAAGCTGGGGGTAAATCAGTGTAGACAATGGATTTCAATTATGCTTTAAGAGATGAGGAAATAGATGATTTCAAGGAGGAATGAAGATTTGTTTGAACTGATGCAGAATAAAGTTGAACTAGAAGGACAAATTAGATTAGAATATTGGTATTATAAAAACAGTGGACAATTTGGAAAGCTTCTATAAACTGATAAAGAATGAAATTGGCAGAACTAGCAATTTATACAATTACATTGTTATAACAAAACAAGCACCTTTGAAAGATAGAAGAACTCTAATCAACATAGTGATCAAGTATGATTCCAGAAGTTTAACAGTGAAGAATGTTTTGTAACCTTCTGACAGAGAGATGTTGGAGTCAGGATATAGAATGAGACATATCCAGACAATGAGAAAATTTGTTTTTCTTAATTAACTTTATTTATTACAAGGACTTTGTTTTTCTTCATTTTTTCCTTCAGTGATATGGGGAATAGGAGGAAGAGAAAATAGATTTATGTCAATTACAAAATTTTTTTTTATAACAAATAACAAAAAAAGATATCAATGAACCAAGTGTTCCTTCCCATTCCATTAAAATATGGATTTGGGTTGACCTAGAGTGGTTGTACCTTGAAAATTAGTACATTTGTAGGAATATCAAGAGTTTGTGGAAATAAATTAGAGTGCAATTAAGAGTTTTTTAAGTATAGAGAATTAATATATGTGCAAAGTTTGTAACCCCCAGCAAGTGTGTTGGGACTTGATGCAAATGAGAGTCTGTGTGGTAAGGGATTGGCTCCAATCCCCCTTTCCATCCCACTGAAGGAACTCAACTTTGGGGAGCTGGGATGCATATCCTATTCTGATTCTCTAATGTACCACCTGGTGGAATGACAAAATTCTGAACTTCCTATAATTTCTGCATGAGAAGAAAGAGATCCTCTTGGGAGGTGGGTTGATGGGTGTGACTGACCCCCTGTGTGAGCATGCATAAGAGATATCAAACACCAGAAACTCTCCATAGATTTAAGGATATGTATCAGTAATGATGACAATGAGCTGGAGTAAATCAGAACATGATAATACCTCAAAGCAAGGAAAGACTTAGGAAGAATTAGATCTAGAATCCCCTGTTTCATTTCTTTTTCTTCACTTTTCTATTATTCTTCCCTATCCCCCCCCCCCATGTCATTTTAGGACAGAGTTAAAGAGAGTTATTAGGAAAGAACTGTAGAAAGAGTAGGGAAGATTCTAAGAAAACTGGAAAATAGAGATGAAGAAGAAAGATAAGAGGCTAATTAAGATAAGTAGAAGTCCATAGAGCACTCCCATAATTCCCACTATGGATAAACCATGTGGGGAAAATCCATGATGGATCATAGCAATAATAGAAGAAATGATTGATAGGAAGAGGGATAAAGGATGAGAGTCTTCTCTTCTGTCATTGATTGGTTAATTAGTTTGTGTGTCTCAATTATTATTGGTACCTCTTCCCCACTCATCATTTAGAAGACTCTTAGGTTACATATTTAAGAAAGACAATGAAAAGTGCAATTCTGTAAGGTATAAGCAAAAGCAGGGTGGGGGGCAGTGAGAGGGTTGGAAATGATCAAATATTGATTTCAGACCTTTTGTGTCCCAGTAATCCTCAATTAGTTTTTTGCCTAGGTGATTGTTCCCTATTTTTTGTTAGGTAATTTAATTGACAGAAGATAGGAAATTGCTAACCAAAAAAAGAGGAACAAATTACTTAAAATAGCAAAACCTATAGATATACACAAAGGAGCACTCAACATAAATATAAATATATTTGCATCTATATTTATTTTATACACACTTGTGTGTATATATATATATGCTTTGCCCTTAAAGTAGATTTTTCATTTTTTGACCAATTTCCCTTTTTCCTATATCTTTTCATGTGTATGTATACATTTATGTGGATATATATATATATATATATATATATATGCAAATACAGAAATATACACAGACATGCCTTGTTTTAAGCAGGAATTACTGGAAACCTGACTAATAAGCATACTTTTCCAAATCTTCACCTAATCCTGCAAATTCATTAAGTATCCAAATTTGAGGAATTAGTTATCTCAGCCAAATCCCATTGCTGAGCCCATCACATGTTATTGTCTCCAGCGATTCAAATAGTAATTTGGGTACAGGTGGTGATGTTTAGAAAGCAGGCTTCTGTCCAGCCATGACACCTGGGGTTTGTTTAGTCTAAGCTGCAACTCCCTTCCCATATTTCTTTCTCCTTCTTTTTCAGGTTTCAATGTTTCCAGGTCCATGCCATTTTCTGAAGAAGGCTCCTGGCATAATCTAGCACCCCTCTAAAAGAGTTTGAAAAGAGTCTGAGGAGAGATGGTTAGGATTCACAAAACATGAGATGCAGGGATGAGGACCCCAGGAATAACATGGGCTTTTATTTTTTAAGGTGGGATCATATTTTCCACATATTCAGTTTCACAACTCAGCATTTCTCTTGTCAATCTGCCTCTTCTCAATATAGCCAACAGCCAGTGTGTGGGGAGGCCTCAGTGAAATTTGGGGGGAATGAGTAATACTTCTGGCAGCCAGTTACAAGAGAAAGTATAACCTACAGACTTCAGTAAACTTTAGTTTTCTTTTTCTCATTTAAATCAAGCAAGTATTCAATAATAACTTAGATTGTTAGAACAACCATTTTTTTCCTTCTGATGACTTCCCTGTATGACATGGAGTGATCCTTATTTCATATAGGGCAAGATAAGGTCTAGGAAAATAGAAAGACTGTGCCTCTAGAAGTAAAGAGATTTGGTTCAAATACCAGCTCTTTCACTAACTAGTTATGTGACTTTGGTCAAATCAATTTATTTTTCTGGATCTTAAAAGTTTCTTTTTCTATAAAAATAGTTGAACTAGAAGACCTCTATGGCCCTCACTGGCTCTAGCCATTTTTAAATATACAAATATCTCACTTAGGGTACCACAGAAATTAAATGAAGGACATTGGCCTGACCTCAAGTTTCCTTATTTTCAATTTAGTCATTTTTCTACTAAACTGCCTCCCATTCACATGAACCTAATTTATACTGGTATACATATATATATATATATATATATATATATATATATATATATACATATATACATATATATGTATATATATGTAAATTATATTGATATAAATAAAAAAATAAAGTAGCCTCTTAAATGAGCAGCTACCAAGGGTCAATTAAATACTTATAATATCATTCTTGGGCCAAATAAAATTATCAACTTAAAAATTAGCCTGCCATATTTGGTTGAACATTTAATTGATCCTAGATTTGTTGCATTTTGATTCCTGCCTGTGATTGCCATGGCAGCACCAGATCAAATGATGTTGTGGACCCTACATGACCTGCAAGCTGGATGTTTTCTCCCCCTGAGCTAGATGGAACAGTGGATAGAGTGCCAGACCTGGAGTAAGAAAGATGTGAATTCAAATCTGGATTCAGATATTTACTAGCTATGTGACCCTGGGCAAGTCATTTAATCCTTTTTGCTTCATCTTCCTCATCTGTAAATTGAGCTGGAGAAGAAAATGGTCAACCACTCCAGTATCTGTCTAGAAAACCCCAAATGGGGGTCACAAAGAGTCAGACATGACTGAACAATAGCAAAAGTTCCTTAAAGTCAAATGTATATTCATTAATGCTTATAGTTCCAGGAGAGAAAATCTGCTAGTGATATATGTGGATGGTTAAATATAGTAGAAAAATACAAGTTAAAATGCTGAAACTGAGCACAAAAGAAGAAACTGTCAAATTAAAGGAGTAATTAGTAAAATGGAAGGATAATGAAAGGATAAAGAAAATTTAAATAAAGTGTACATATATGTATGTGTATCCATATGTATCCATGCCTATGTATACATACACATATGTATACAATGTATAGCTGAATTTTTTCCTGAGATAATATAATACCTAATGACCACAAATATAAGAAACTCTATAGTCACCATTCAAACAGATTCAGTGAAAGTATTATTCTCTGACATTGAAGTATAATTGAAAAAACAGTTAGGTGGTGTGGATAAGAGTCTTAGAGCCAGGAATATTTGAATTCAAAGCTAGACTCAGATATTTTATACTGGATGTGTGACCTTGTACAAGTCAATTAAACTTTCTTTGTCTCAGCTTCCTTAAAAATAGGGTAAGGTTAGCACCTACCTCTGAAAATTATTGTAAGGATCAAATAAATTAACAGTTGTTAACCACTTAGCACAGTGTCTAGGACATAAGTGCTACATAAAATATTATTATTGCTATTATTATTATTGATGTTATTATTATTATTAATAATATTATTATTATTATCTGACAACTAGTTTTGTTAGATTCTGACCTCCTCAAGGACAGGGATTACCTTTTGCCTTTCTTTGTATTTCCATTATTCAGCACAGCGACTGGCACATTATAACCACTTAATAAATGCTTATTAACCTATAACTGATTTTAGTTCTAATTTTGTCACTAACTTGTGAAATATGACTATGGTCAAGTCATTTCAGGATGCTGGGATTCTTTCCTCCTCTGGGGAAAAAAGAGAAGGTTGAGCTAGCTCCAAGTATCCAAATTTTATCACATGCTCAGAAATTCATTTGCATGTTGGCTTTATGAATCTAATTAAATAATTAATTTCATTTACCTTTCATTACAAATGCTACTTGATCTTAGCCTGCCACCTTGATGCTTCAGCTGCAGTGGTGGACACTATGGACTACCAGTTCATATATGAGAGCTCATTTGGTTAAACCATTTGCTGAAAACTCTTTTCTGTTTTTTTTTCTATTGAAGTCTGTAGGTTTGTCAAGTCATGATGAAAGAGGGAATATATATGTATATGCATATATACATGTGTGTGTGTGTGTGTGTGTGTGTGTGTGTGTAAAGTTCAGGTGGGCCACATGTGGTTGACCAGCTATATATTGGATGGCACTTGATAGACCCTAAAGTCCCTGACAGATCTAACATTTTCTGTGTTCTGTATTGACAGTACAGGGATAGATTTGCAATGATCCCTTCCCCCTGACAAAATTGCTGACTTCTACTTCATGTTCTATCTTCTGTATCCTCAATTGACCTCTCTTGTCTATGGGGGAGGGCATAGATTGATGGTGTGAATAGTCCCAGGATCCAAGCTTACTAGCCAAGTGACTAGCTAGAGGGCCGATAGTGAATTAGAATGTAAGATCTTTTTTTTTTTTGTAGTTTTTGCAAGGCAATGGGGTTAAATAGCTTGCCCAAGGCCACACAGCTAGGTAATTATTAAGTGTCTAAGGTCAGATTTGAACTCAGGTACTCCTGACTTCAGGGTCGTGCTCTATCCACTGCACCACCTAGCTGGCCCGTGAATTAGATTGTAGTCATTTCCTGCTTTCCTAGTGATATCTGAACATCTGGTGAACTTGAGGGGCTGGTAGACTTGGAGTGGGAACCCTTGGAGCATCATCTGTATGGCATTTATGACTCTTCTCTTCCCAAAGATAAGTTACTCTGGATTCCTTTATACAGATACAGATGAAAGATGCCATCCTGGGTCAACCAAGATAAATGGATCAGCAAAGGAAGAAAACTCATTCAAATTCAGTCAATAAACATTTACTGAGTACTTCCTGGTGTCCAGGTGGTATGAATAAAGCTTATTTCTTTCTGTTTCTCATTCATGAAATGGGAATCTACAAATCCAAATCTTTAGTCCATAGAACCTGAATCTGTGAGCTCATTCATCCCCTGTTGCATTGTACTTCTTTGTACTTTGTGTTTAAGTAAATGAGTAACTTCTCTGAGCTTCAGTTTGCTCATTGGTGAAATGAGAGGATTGAAACAGATGACACCCCTGGAAGAGGCAGAGGTCTCTTCCAGCTCTAAGCTGAAGATTATATGAATCTTAAATGATGAAAATCTGTCAATTATGAATCCATTTGAGCTTATTTGGAGAATATCTTTATTAGATTTCAAAATACTGAGAATAATTTTATCTTTAGGCCTCTTGGGAAGCAGTTATTTAATTGGCAACTTCTGAAAAAAATCACATGTTGTATGGAATCTGTCTGTCTCTTAATTTGTTTTTCCTCCTTCCCCCAGCCTTGTGATTTCTTCATTTGAAATCATGCTACAGAAAAGTCACCGAGGGTTTGAAGGTGGAAAAATTGAATCCCAGATCATTTCTTTCTAAAGAGACAAACTCCTCACTATTTCCTTTAATACTCGGGATACCAAAAATAAACTTGAAAACAAACTGCTAATTATCACATGACTTATTGACAAGTAGAAACAGGAAGTATTAAGACCTATAGTACCATAGATTGAGAGCTGGCAGGCACCTTAGAAACCAACTGGTCCATTTTACAATTGAGAAAACTTAGGCTCACAGCTGTTAAGTGATTTGGATCGTCGGGCATTGATGTGACTCAGTGGATAGAGACTCAATGGGCAGGAGTTAGGAAGACCTGAATTCAAACCCAGCCACAGATACTTATTAGCTATGTGACTCTGGGCAAGCCACTTAACTCCATTCGTCTTAGCTCCTCTATAAAATGAGCTGGAGAAAGAAATAACAAACCATTCCATTGTTTTTGCCAAGAAAACTCCAAATGGGTTCATGAAGATTTGGACATGACTGAACAATAGCAACAAACATGGATAGCAGGTGTTGAAACTGAGATTTGAACGCATGCTCTCTAATTCCCAAGCCTCTATTCTTTCCATTGCACTATACAATATATGTCCAAAAGCCTTAGTGATTTTAAACTTAGAGAACTGAAACTTCACCAAGACTTTGGGACTTAAAACTACTAGTTTTAAGAGCTTTAAACTCACCCTATGACTTTATGCTTTCTGGGACACAAGAAATAGTCCAGTTGGCCTTTAGTGCTGAAAGAAAATTTAAAGATTGATTATTTGATTCCTTTGTTTTACTAGTAAGAAATATGAGAGGTGAAATTAGTTGGCCAAAGATCACATAGAACTGACTTATAAGGAAAACATTACTGAAAAGGAGAGGAAGAACTTGAGTCAGGAGGGAAGCCTCTCATCTGCCATTTGCTTCATGGGGCAGCTCAGTCATCCAACATGTGATGGTTATTTTTCCCATTGCTGTGGATTTGGTCAAGGGAGAGCTAGCTTTCATCCAGTCATGTCCATGATGATTTGACTGTGAGGAGGATATGAAATTGCTGCGAAGACTGGAAAATGTTGTGGTGTTCTATGGAGAGGAGAGGACAGGGGAGGGGAGGGGAGGGGAGAGGAAGAAAGGAGGAAGAGAGGGAGCCGAAGAGGAGGATGAAGAGAGTATGGAAGAAGAGAAGAAAGGAGAAAAAAAAGGAGAGGAGGGAAAAGGAAATTAGGGAACAAAAGAGGAGAAAAGGGGAAGAGAGGAGAGAAAAGAAGGGAGGGGAGGAAGAAGTTCATTGAAAATAAAGCTCAGATTTACATAAGAACAAAAGGAAATTTTCTCCTCTGGTTCAAAACTAGTCATTGAGTGAATTGGCATCATTTTTCACTGCTGCATCACAGTGGCTAAGGAGTTTGAGTTGAAGTCAAAAAGACCTGAGACATTTGACATCTGTTCCCTGGCTTCCCCATTTGTAAATTGAAGAAGTAGAAGTAGAAGACCTCTGAAGTCTTTTCCCTGGGAAGGGACTAGATTGGATCCTCCTGGGCCACTTCCTCCTGTTTCCCGCTTGGAAATGCTTAAAATCTAAAGCTCAGTACCTTGGGGTGCTTCTAAGGAATGTAGCTTCAAAACTGGTGTGGGTGCCATCTGAAGTGGCATATTTCTTTTATATATATCTTCTATGTCCCTATGAATATGTGTGTGTATACAATGATCCAATGATCAGTCAAGCAACAAACATTTATTTAACACTTAATATATGTCAAGTATTATGCTGGAGAAAAATGAAAAAGTTTCTGCCCTTGAGGAGATTACATTTTATTGATTCTATTAGGGAAGCTATATGATAGGTATATAATATATATATATATGTATATTTATGTCTGTATCTACACATATTCACACACAGACACATATGAATGTATGCCAGCAGCTAGGTGGCACAGTGGATAAGAGTGCCAAGACTCTTCTTCACAAATTCAAATCCAGCTTCAGACACTCATTAGCTGTGTGATTCTAAGCAAGTCACTTCACCCTGTTTGCCTCAGTTTCTTCATCTTTAAAACGAGCTGGAGAAGAAAATGGAAAATCATTCCAATGTCTTTGCTGAGAAAACTCCAAATAGGGTGACAAAGAGTCAGACATGACTGAAAAATGATCCAACAATAATGCCAGTACATATATGTCTATTGTATATACATTTGTGGATTGTATACACATTATTTTTAGGTGTTTTTTTTTTGGCAAGGCAAATGGGGTTAAGTGGCTTGCCCAAGGCCACACAGCTAGGTAATTATTAAGTGTCTGAGATCCGATTTGAACTCAGGTACTCCTGACTCCTGGGCTGGTGCTCTATCCACTGCGCAACCTAGCCGTCCCTGTATACATATTATATATCACATGTTTGTCTAGCATGTGATAGGAGCCTAATAAATGCTTGTTGATTGATCCTTATATTCAAGAAGTTTATAGTTTAATCCACTGTATTTTAGGATATTGGATTCAGGGTCAAGAAAAGTTGATAGTGAATACCTGTTTCCACATTTTCTAGCTATGTGACCCTGGGAAAGTCACTTAACTTCTTGGATTCTTAATTTTCTCATTGAAAATAGAGGCAGTAATGCTAATTGTGCAATTTTCCTCATAGAGTGCTGAGTGGAGAGCACTTTGCATGTATTATATAAAATGATTTGTTATTATCTGCCTACAACAACAAGCAATGAATCTTAGGATTCATAAAAAATTTTGATTGAACCTGTGTTCTGAGAGGAGCAAATAAGAGCCACATGTGATTTCTGCAATCTCTGAAGGGTTGCAGACCTTGAACAGATAGCACTTTCATCTCTTCCTATGATTAATGTTACCTAAGATTAATTTAGTCAATTTATGTTTCTGCAACTAATGTAAGAGGGCTTCAAGTTGGGCTTGATTGAAATAATCAATTTCTCTCAGCTGCTCCTGTAGAACTCTTTGGAACTGGGGTTTTCTGATTAAATTAAACTATTTTTGTGACACATAGGTAATCTGTCAATAAAAATTTCCCTTTACTCTTGGTGGTTTTTCTTGATGTAGATTTTTTTTTTAACACAAAGGGGGATGTTCTTTGTGAGTTGCTTTACATCTCCTTATATAAAGGTAGAAGGTCTTTAAATAAAACAACTTTTCTTTTAGGCATTCTATTTTCCCTTTTAAAAATTTATGCATTTTGGGGTGGCTAGGTGGTGCAATGGATAAAGCACCTGCCCTGGAGTCAGGAGGACCTGGATTCAAATCTGATCTCAGACACTTAATAATTACCTACCTGTGTGGCCTTGGGCAAGCCACTTAACCCCATTTGCCTTGCAAAAAAAAAATTTTGCATTTTTTGGTGTTTTTTTTAAAAATTACAATCATTTTCCAATGTCTTAACCCTTCTTCTACATTGAAGTCTCTTGTAACAAAGAAAAATATTTAAGTAAAACTAAACATGACTGATAATATATGCAGTATTCCAGACTTGTAGCATACTCCTTACCTCCACCAAAGGGGTGGTACAGATATTTCATCTTCTGTTTTCTAGACTAAAATTGTTTTTTTAATTGATCTAAGTACAGCTACATTTTAGCACTGCTTTCATTTAGACTATATATTTTGTTATTTTGCTTATACTTTATTTGTTCTTATCACTTCATAGAAAAATCTTCCTTTATTTCTTGGACTTCCTCTTTTTTTATCACTTGTTATGGTACAATAAGAGATCAGAAAAGAATCATGCAGGATAAATGAACAGACATTGAAGGATTGTTTATATAATTATTGTTTATTTTAGCATATTTACAAAATATTTGAATTTCAAATTCTCTTCTTCTCTCTAATCCATCTCCCAACCACTGAGAAAGCAAATGATATATCAGTTATTCACATGAAGTCATGCATAATATATTTCCATATTGAACATGCTGCAAAAAATACAGTAAGAAGCATGAAATATTAAGAAAATGATAAAGTATACTTCAATCTCTTTCAGACTTCATTAGATCTCTTTGGTGATATATATCATTTCTCAACATAGGTCTTTTAGAACTGTGTTCGGTCATTTTATTGATTGGCATAGCTAAGTCTTTCACAGTTGATCATTGTGACAATATTGCTGTTACTATGTACAATTTTCTTTGTTCTGTTTGCTCTACTTTGCATCAGTTCATATAAGTCTTCTTAGGTTTTCCCGAAACCATTCTGCTCATCATTTCTCATGGCACAAGAATACTCCTTCATAATTATATATCATTCCCCAACTGATGGACAGCTCCTCCATTTCCAACTCTGCCACCACAAAAAGCTGCTATAAATAGTTTTGTATATAGAGGCCCTTTATGGAAGGATTTTAATCGACTTTATTGGCAAGTACATTCAAATCAATGAAATCACAGTTCCCTTTGAGGAGGGGGTAATAGGTTTCTATTATATATATATATGTAATGCACAATTTGTTCACCATTTCCCCCAATTGATGAGCACACATTTTATTTCCAAGTTTCTTGCTACCACAAAGTGCTACTATGAATAGAATATAAGCATTTTGAGAGACTGTTTTATTTTTATCCTTGTTTTTCTAGCATCTAACATACTGACTGACACATAGTAGGAAACTAAAAAAAGGCTTAGTAAATTGAGGTGAATTGTACATGTGCTCTTAATTTCTGCCACTGATCTTACTGGGAGCAAATGCTAGGTCAAAGCTAAATTGTTATTCTTCCAAAATTACTTAGCACTGGAAACAATGGATTTTTGTTTTTTTAATGTATTAATGTTTTTATGATAAATTAACAGGATCCCCATTAGAGTGAGAGCAGTGTCTATGCTTATACTGACCTGGAGGTTAACCATTAGGCATTGTATGTTTCTGGGAGAAAATCTAGGGGACATAGTCTTCTAGATAATAGGAGAGGGAGAAAAGTAAGCAACAGATTGGGGGAGCACCAAAGACAAGACTCACCAAACATAAACAAGTCAAGTCAAGAAATATTGATTAACTGTTGACTACATGCCAGGCACTGTGTTAGGGTTACAAAAAAAAAGGGAGGGGGGGAAAGGAGCTCATAGGCTTATGGAGGACACAACATGTAAACAATTATGTACAGACAAGTTATTGATAGTATAAGTCAGAGGGAAGTTCTTAGCTATAAGGAGGAGCAGGAGAAACTTCCTAAAGAAGGTCAATATTAAATGAGAATTGAAATAAAGTCAGGAGACAGAAATGAGAGAGTGAGTTCCAGGCATAGGAGACAGAGAGGAGGATCTTGGGATGAGGAGGAAGAAAGAAGAATAGAGGAGAGAAATTAAAAATAAAATATAGGAAGATTATCAGAACAAATAGGTTTGGGAAGGGAGAGAACCATGAATTAAGTTTCATTTTAAGATTCTTTATCCCTCAGATACATGACATTCTGAAATAAACATCAAACACTTTTCTTAACACTAAACTATTATTGAGCCATGGCAAACTTACATGTTATAGACCTTTTTCTCTAGGAAATGAGAACTATGTGTCCAACAAGAAGAATTAATGAAAATTGATTCGTCTAATTATTGGATATTCTTTGAGCACTTAACTGTTTTAAAGAATTTTAAATTGTGGGAAACAGAGGGGACAATATAGATTCTGAAGTTCAATCCTCCTTTTATAGACAAGGAAGTAGAGGTCCAGGAGAGGATCTGCCCAAATATATGAAAACCTTTATTATAGAATGTAAGTAATGTTGATAAGACCTTTATGACCAGAGATGTGAACATATATTATGTGATGACTGCCAGTTGGTTTTGGAGATAAGTCAAGTAAACAAGCCAATTGTAGGGTAAGGGGAAAAAATGGAAAATGGTGAGAACTCATTTTATATTAAATCTAAAAAGGTGTTACAGTTTTGAAGATAAGAGTGAAAAACTTCGCCACTAACACCTATCAACATTTCAGATTGACTAGAAGTGTTACCTGCCTATTCTGAAATAGAAGGCCATGTGGCAGACTAGAACCATGGTTGGATTTGGAATCAGAGACCCATGATTTGAATTCTGTCCCTGTTACTTCCTATCTCTCTTACTTTTGGCATTTAACTTCTTTGGACATTTAGTTTCCTAATCTGTAAAACAAGGGAACGATGACTTCTGATGACTTCTAAAGTTCTTTTTAGTTCTACCTCTATGATCCTTACAGAAGTTGTAATATTGTTGAGTGGGATGGTTTTAAACAGTTACCTTTTTTTAGCTCCACAGAAAGATGGCTTAAAGTTTCTAGGAATTTGGAATTCATACAAGTGTGGAAAACTTAAAAAAAAGATGTTTCCCTAGTCAATTTCCTAGACCTAAATGGTTCCAGAGCTTTAATGGAACTCAGGGACCTTTTGTTTCAACTTTCTCTTTTTTATAATTTTTTATAATTTAGTGACTTGCTCAAGGTCAACACATGGGTAGTAAATGTCAGTGGTAAGATTTTCATCCAAGTCCTCTGACTCCTGAGCTAGTGTTCTTTCCATCTTGCTGTTCTGTCCTCTTTCAGATTTCCAGAGAGATAGAAGAAGAATTGGATAGATGTCAGAATGCAATCAGAAAACTTTAGGAACCCTAATTAGATTTCCTTCCCTCTGATATTTATCCTAAACCCCTATATCAAAAATTCTTCATCTTTTTGGTGTCATGGATCTCCCTGACATTCTAGTGAAGTCTGTAGACCCCCTCCCAGAATAATAATTTTTAATGCATAAAGTATGTTTACAAAGGAAACCAGTCATATGGAAATACAGTTATCAAAAGTATTTTTTAAAAGTTCAGTAAATCAAGAAAATCTGACCTAACTACAATTGTTGGAAAACATTTCTAGCTTCTGAGTATAGACTTCCAATCCCCAAGTCTATATGAAACACTTTTAGAATGCTAAAAGCTGACTCTCTCTCTCTCTCTTATGATTAGGCTCAATTGATCATAGATTTAGAGCTGGAAGAGACTTAAGAAGTTATCTAATCCAAGTCCCTGATTTTGTAAAAGAGAAGACTGAGGCTTAGTAAGATGAAGTGACTTACCCAAAGTTACCTAGGGTGACAGATAGGGGATTTGAACCCAGTTTCTACTACTTCAGATCTAGAACTCTTTTCACAGGACCACTCATCCTTGCTCATGTCTAACTTTTTTTTTTTTTTTTTTTTTGCAAGGCAAACGGGGCTAAGTGGCTTGCCCAAGGCCACACAGCTAGGTTATTATTAAGTGTCTGAGACTGGATTTAAACTCAGGTACTCCTGACTCCAGGGCCAGTGCTTTATCCACTACGCCATCTAGCTGCCCCTTATGTCTAACTTTCTTTATGGAAATATCTAAGAAACTTCATTTCCTGAGAGGAGCTCCAAATCCTTAGATAGCTTGACTTCTGGACACTCTCTTCATCATACCTTTCAAATCAAGTTGACTTGACTTAGCCTCAACCACTAAGTCCTGAGTCTATGTTAAACATGAAAGCAAACATCTGGATGGAAACTGAAAAATTCAACCAGATGGATGTTTGATCTTCAGAATGTCAGCTGTTCAGCTAAAAGCTTCTGATTTTTGACATTTGTTTTCTTTTTATTTGTTTGTTTGCCATCATCTAAATAGACACTAAAAGAGATGAAAAGGGTGAGGAACTGAAGCCTTCAACTATACTTTTTCTTTTTTTTGTCCCAAGTATTGGATGAAAATGCACTGATCTCTTTGCTTGACCATAAAAGGTAATACTGAGATTGTACGGGCTCTAGAGTGGAATGGGAGGCTAGTCTAAGACTGTAGTTTATATAAAATCATAACCTGTTGGAGCTGGAAAGGATGTGAGAGAATATCTAATTTAACCCTTTCATTTTATATATGGGGAAACAGGCTGACATGAATTATTCAAGTTGTTTAGCTAACTAATGACAGGGCCAGGACATGAATGCCTATCTTCTTACTCGTGGTTTTCTCAGCATTCCTCATGGCCACTCTGAAAAGCTTTCATTAAAAGACTTTGCTAATAATGTCAAGGTTTTCTTAATGTTGGTTAGCAATGAGAGCAATTGGAAGTGAAAGTCAAATAAGAGGCAGACCCCCATTTTCATTTCTGATACCACAAGAGGGGTTCTTGAGGAACATTTACCCGCCTCTCAATTTGGATTCTCCACCCTCGTGTTTCCTAGTGACGTAGGAAAGAGTAGTTGGTAATTTTTGTCCCTTTCCCTCTCTTTTGTGTGACTATAGACACCTGATTATTAATGTCATTTCTGTTTAGGAGCAAGGACCTGTTTCCATGGAAATAGCATTAGGAAGTAGCACTAGGAGCTGAAAGAACCTCTATTTAGTAGATAAGTTTGTCTCCTTTCTGTAAATCTTTGAAACAACAACAAACCCCTTAAAAATCAATATGCATAAATAGATATTTGGGTGAATGAAATAAACTTTTGTTAGTTTTTTCACTTTATAATAAGAAAATAGGAACATGGGATCATATATTTAGAGCTGATAGCTGAGTTCAAGCCCCTCAAATGGGAAAACAGATACAGATAGATTGACTTACCCAAAGTAACATAGCTAGTAAATGTCTAAAGCAGGATTTGAATCAAGCTGATTGACAGATGGATTAGAATGGGAAGAGACTTGAGAGTAGTAGATCAAATATTGAAATAGTCAAGGAGTGAGGTGATGAGAACTTGCACTAGGATGATGGCCTTGTGAGTGGAGAGACAATAGAATCAACAAAATTTGACAACATATTGGATAAATGGAGAGGGGAGTTGAGGTTGAAAAACAGATTTTCTAGGCTGACAGCATGGCATACCATGACCACATTGGTGGGGAGCTATGGTCTTTAACCATTCCCCAGTTGATGGATATCCCCTCAATTTCCAATTCTTTGCCAGCAAGAGCTGCTATAAATATTTTTGTACATATAGGTCCTTTTCTCCTCCTCCTCTTCCTCCTTCTCCTTCTTTCTTCCTTCTTTCTTCCTGCTTCTTCTTCCTTCTTCCTTCTTCATCTCTTTGAGATACAGATCTAGCAGTGGTTGGATTTTGTGGGGTTAAAGGATATGCACAGTTATATAGCTCTTTGGGCATAGTTTCAAATTACTCTCCAGGATGGTTGAATCATTTTATAACTTGCCCAAACGTGCATTAGTGTCTCAGTTTTTCTCTATCTCTTCCAACATTTGTCATTTTCTTTTTCTGTCATATTAGCCAATCTGATAGGTATGGGATGGTACCTTAGAATTCTTTTAACTTTCATTTCTCTAATCAATAATTATTTAAAGCATTTTTCTCATGATTATTGGTTGCTTTGATCACTTCATCTGAAAACTTCATATTCTTTGACCATTTATCAATTGGGGAATGATTTGTATTCTTATAAATTTGATTCAGTTATCTATATATTGAGAAATGAGGCCTGTATCAGAGAAACTTGCTGTAATTTTTTTTCTGCAGTTAGCAATCATAACTGTGATTTATGCCAATTCAGTTGCCCCAAGACTTGTATTATCCCAGTTTGCTGCTGTATTGCAGAAGCTATCTCCACCATTTTGACTCCATACCCTATCTGTGTTTTTTCAATGACTATTCCCCATGCTTGAATTATCTTTCTCCTTATCATAGCCTATAGCCTTCCATTGCTTCCTCAAGTTTTTGCTCAAATGCCACTTTCTGTAGGATTCCTTTCCCTCCCAGAATCCCAGATGCCATGCCTCTGAGATTACCTTCCATTTACAACATTCAATGCTTTGGTACATTTTCTTGTTTGCACATTTTTCCCTTATAGGAATGAGAGTTCCTTGAGGGCATGGTCCATATTTTTTACTTTGTTTGTATCCCCAGCTTTTAGCACAGTTCCTAAGACTTAACAAAAGTCTGTTAGTTGACAAATTCTCTGTGAATTTCTGTTCTGTGTATCATTTGATCATCAATATGCTGCTACTCACATAGTTCTGGAATGCTTTGAAGTTCTGGAACCCTTTGAAGACAGAGAGCTACAACTTCTCTGAAAAATTGCTTTTATATAGATGACAATAGGATTTTCCTAATATCATTATATGTATTTGCAAAAAACCTTGAACCAACCTAAGTGCCTAACAATAGGAAAATGGTTGACTCCACATTCTAGCATATTAATATAGGGGTCTACTATAATACAGTTAATATTGATAAGAATATGGAATACAAAAAATATGGAAAAATTTATAAAATTATACAAGGCAAAAGAAAAGAAGAAACAGAAAGAAAAAAGAAGGAATAGTTAGATTTTTGAATTAGAAGATCTGGGTTCCACTGTAGACTCTAGTTCATTAAAGTCATATAACTTCTCTGAATTTAATTTTCTTTATATCAAAAATTGGATTTATAATCCTACTTGCCCTTATGTTGCTTGTATGATTGTTCTTAGAAAATATTTTTTGTAAACTATAAATCCAGATTTAAATGTGTGTTAAATGTGCCATCCTAATCTTCATTGTCAGGGATGTTGTTAGGGATGTTCTCTTGATGTTCCTTGTACTGGAAAAGTTTTGCATCTCCTGACCCAGGGACTTTTTTAAACCATCTACTAATCATTGAGTGTCTATGGGGCATAATCCAGAGGTTTTTCCAAAACATATCCTGAATACCACATGAGAATCCTTAGCTTGATTATACTGGAAAGTAAAATATTTTTTAGTTTAGTCTCTGTCCCTAACATTAAGCTGCCAAAACAGGCCTCACTTCTTTTGAAGGTGATCTGCATGACTGAATCTCTGTTGCCTCTAAATGTTTGGAGCAGCTAAGCAAATACTTTCTTTCTATCTTATACAGAGGACTTGGTGGGTCATTTTTGCTACTTGGATAAGTTTCCCTTATTCTTAGTATGAGACAGTTGAAACAAAGGATCTTTTCCAGTTTTAATGATTTTATTATTGAGAGGCAGCATGGTATAGTTGATAGAGAGCTTACTTTGGGAAATCTGGGTACAAGTTTTGCCTATCATAGATACTGAGTGTGTGACCATGGACAAGTCACTTCACCTCTCAGTGTTCCTGATGACTAAGACTATGAATTGAAGTGCAAGTAGATGGACATTTCTTAAGGGAATTCTCTACACCAGTGAAATCATAATTCTGGATCTAAAAGAGAAGAGATTTTATAATGCCCTTTACAATCTGCCTGATTGTAAAATCAGTAACCTTTACCTTCATTCTTTGTAGGCTAACTGATGTCTCACCCAGTCATAGCTAGAACAGGTTTGGGCACTCAAAGAGACATAACTATCCAGGGTGTTTCTCATTATGCTAAACAGAGAATGTGGGGTAACATTACAAAGTGTGGAGATAAGCTACACCTTGTATCTAGGATAAAACTGCATTCCAAGAATATTGCTAGGGCAACATGCCCAAAGCACTTTTTCTCTCCTTCCAGGCAGATAACATCTACAAAGGGCCCGGAATTTTGTCTCTCCTTTAATGGGATTAAGTTCTGGAGCTGTTTCGTGACCTTAACTGATGGCCCCAACTAGAGGATATTCCTTTGCTTACCATCATCTGGCTCTCTGTTTAATGTCTCATCTACTTTTCTCCTTTTAATTTGGTTAAGAGAGAGCTGTGTATAATTCTCATCCCACCTCTAAATTGTAGGTAATCACAAAGCTAGCATGACTTCCTCAAGTACAAGGAACTAAACTAACTTCATTTCCTCTTTTGATGTCAGTTATATATCATTAGACCAGTAGACTAGAGATGCATGGAAGAATGTTAGCAAAACCTTTGAAGAAGTATCTCCAGACATCTTTGCTTGCTACTTATAGGTCATAATACAGTTAGGAGGATTTGAAAATAATTAAATAATGGGCAGAATAGTCATTAATAGCCTGGTGTAAGCTCAAAGGAGATGCTCAGTAGGGTGCCCAAACTTTGATTATACTGTTTTTTAAATACCTTCTTCCACAAGGTTTGGATGATGACTTTGGGTAGTATACTTGTCAAATTTTCAAGATGACACAAAGTCTAGGGAGATCATTAACATTTGTCAAGGCCAGGATTCAAGAAGACCTTGACAATCAACAAAATTAAACCAAATATAGCAATATTAAATTCAGTAGGGATTAATACAAGGTATTAAAATCAGTTTTTTTAAATCAACGTTTGAAAGAATGACTAGACAAAAATTTGTCTGGAAAATATATATATATATTTACACACACACACATATATATGGGGGTTGTAAGGCAATCCAAGTACAATAAGAATCAACAATTTGCTATGGAAGCCCCCAAAGACTATATTATTGTCTCAAACTTCACTAAGACAGAGTGTCTAGGAAGAGAAGGGTGATATTTCTGCTATACCTGCTCTGTTCAGAACATGTCCAGCTTATTTTATTTAGTTCTTTGTACTTTTTTAGTTCTTTTATTTAGTTCTTTGTCTTATCAATATTTCTTGGGACATAAGAATTTACTGATGTAAATTGGACAGGATCCAGAGGTTGAAAACCAGATGGAGTATAAGTTCATGCTGAGATTATTTAGTAGAAAGAAAAAAAGATTTCAAGGAGAAATAATAGTTGTCTTCAAATATTTGAAGACCTTTCATGTGGAGTAATTAGACTTATGCTACTTGACCTCAGAATATAAAACTAGTAATAAGTGGAAGTTATAGAAGGGTAGATTTAGACTGCACATAAGAAAACATTTATTAATACTTAGGACTATTCAAAAGAGGATTGGACCACCATGGAGGGTATTAAGTTATTCTTTTTTGAAAGGCTTCAAGAAAAGGATTGACAGGGGCAGCTAGGTGGCGGAGTGGATACAGCACTGGCCTTGGAGTTAGGAGTACCTGAATTCAAATCCACCCCAGACACTTTATAATTGTCTAGCTGTGTGACCTTGGGCAAGTCACTTAATCCCATCGCCTAAAATTAAAGAAAAAAGAAAAAAGAAGAAAAGGATTGATGACTCTTTTGGGGTATATTATAAAAGTGACTCTTTTTCAGATATCAGTTGAACAACATGGTCACTGCAATCCCTTTATCTTTGAAATGTTGTGATTCTCTGGCAACTTCTTGATGGCATAGACTGTGATTTTTCATCTTTTTATTCAAAGTGGCCAAAACACTGCCCTGAAAATAACAGAATTTAATGTTTGTTGAATTGAATTACATGATGAAATCACAAGTCCAAGGCAGAATTTAATTTATTGTGCAAGTGTGTGTATGAACAGGGTGATACAGATTGATGTTCTATGGTTTGGTGTACAACTGCTGAGAAAATTGAGATCATTGGAATGATCATTCTGGAGTGCAAATAGCATGGAGGAGGTGAGTCAGTTAATCAACAAGCATTTATTAAGAGCTGAGACTGGGCTAAACAGCAAGAAGAGATTCTCTAGTATGTCTTCGATTAAGAATACTTATAGAGGGAACCATATTTTCTGTTTCAAATATACCCTAAGATTCAGTTGGCATTTTCACTCTTTTGAGTATCTCTTTCCACTGGTGTAGATTCCAATCTCCCTGCCTTAGTAGACAGCTTCATGGGTTGCTATGATCACCACCACCTCTGACAACAGAAAAGTAGCACCTGGCAGCCAACATCTCTAAATTTAGCTAAGTTACCTATTGTTAATGCATTTCCATTTCAGGACAACCTGTTAGAGCTTACATGCCATTGATATAAGAACTGGGGTCACTTCTTGGGATTTTCTTCCTGTGACATTATTTGTTCTATCACAAAAACCCATAACTTTATTCCTTTCTTCTTGGTTTTCTTCTTTGTATTTTCCATATCGTGTATAAGTCATGTCTTGTATAGTAATAGACATTTAGCAAATATTTGTTAAATTGAATCAATTCAGTTAACTTAGGAACACGTAGCTGTAATTCTCCTGGAAAGACATGAGTGAGTGATAAGGTGTGGAAGGGTTGGCAGTCAGCATCTCAAGATGCTGCAGGGCTAAGAAGGAAGGACAAACATAGGTGGTGCTTCTTTCCTGAGAACATTTCCTCATCATTTCTTGACATTGTGTGGGTGGCTAGAAAATGAGGGACTTTGCAATTCTGTGCTTAGGAAGAAGGAAGAAGAATCACTTTGGAATGTCCGGAAGCAGCCGGATGAACGTGCTTCTTTCAATGTTTGAAGGTCAACTTGAGTGCTATAAGCATAGGAGTGGTTGTAGGGAGCCTTTGCTTTGATTGCACATTCAAACTTAATGTAAAAGATGCATAGAAACAAGCTGTAGTCACTTGAATGAGTGTTTAAGGAGTGTGTTTCCAGTAAGTTAGAGACTAAGGAGAAAGTAGTTGCAGTAAAACATGTATTTTTAGAATGGCTTGACAGATGAAAGTGATTCCTAGTGAGCTGAGAAGATAAGAACCCTCAGAACCGCAAGATTGCTGTGGAGAACCTTTCCCGGCGTGTAGATTGTACTGTGCACACAAAGATAAAGCCTGTGCCCTAGTTGTTATTTGTTCTTATACTCCCAGCCCCAACCCTCTACCAGTATGGAATGAACCAGTGGTGAAAACAAGATCTTATTTTGTCTAGAATCATTTATATGACTCAGGAGCCTGCTCCAGGTTTCTTTTTTAATCAGGTTAAGGCTAAACAAAGGGTATTGGACAAACCCATATAAGGTAGTTAGAACTCTGGAGTGGATAGTGGGAATTGGTCATGTCATCCATGAGGATTGGTCACAGAGCAAAAAACTACCACATTGTATAAATTAGGGACATTTGGAAGACTAGAGGAATAATGTGTAATATAGTGAAAAGTCAGAAGACCCATATTCAGATTACAATTCTGAAATTAACTCCTTTTGTGACCTGGTATGTCTCTAGCCCAAGCCACATCTGCACAGCATATAAGAAAAAGGTCACAAGTCATTTGTCATTTTTTGCATCTTCTAACTTCATTTTATGCCTAAGTATATTAGGCATTTGTAGTGACAGCATGAACACCAGCTAATCTTAATCTCCCTTAATATGAGAACAAGAGAAATAGATGAAAACTTCCTTGGAGTGGGAGAGCATTTGGGTGCAGTCATGGGCACATTCCTTTCATTGAAGAATGATAAAACATCTTTGTGTATACTAAAAGATGTTTTAGAAGCTCTGTCTTTTGAGTTTTTTACAAACAACTTTGTCTCTCATCTTTTTGGCAGTGGTATTTAAGTTAGAATCTGCCTGAAGGTAGAGATTGGAATCTCAGGGTGTAAAGTGATCTCCTCTAACCTGCACCAGAAAAGGTAACCTTTCATGTTAATGCATGTAGTGTTTGTTTAACGAATGCAAGGTGAAGTAACCTTCTATCTCTTATAGCAGTCCATTCCACTTTTAGTGAGCTTTAGATATTTTAATTTTTTCTCTTTTTTACTGTCAACTTAATCATCAGCAAACAAGCATCTCACAAAAAAATCCATGATCTTATCATGTACAGGCACACATATAGGTACACATAATTTCATGTATGGGTACATATAATTTAACAAAATAATCAAAATTTTGCTATATTTGTATGAGCTGATATACTTTTTGATTCTTCTGTGCATTAAAAATATTGCTTTTTTAATGATCTTTTCCTCCCTCATATCTATCACTACCAATTAACTCATCTCCTCCCCTGTAAATAGAAACCCTCCCAGGAACAAATGTGTATAGGCTAAGCAAAACAAATTGTTCATTGGCCATGAAGAGTTCTAATTCTTAACAAGTTTACTTTAACACTGAACTCATATCATTCTCTCTGTCTTTTCTGTTTCTCTTAATTACAATGTAATTTGTTATTCTTCTGGAGCCAATCAGAACAAATCTAATCCCCCCCCCCTCCCCTTTTCATATAACAGCCCTTCAAGAAGTTGTAGTCAGATGTTTTTTCTTACAGGTCATCTCTTTTCCAAACATTTCTAAAAGAATAAGTCAAACCAACCAGAATTTATTAAGCGTTTACTATGTACCAGGCATGATAATGGAGAGGGAAATGGAGGCTTGTGGTGACCAGAATCTGGAGTAAACTTAAGCTTGCTAATACCATATGAGCCATTCAACTCCAGTAAACTGCTCAAATGGGGTCCATTTTCATGAAAGAACACCTGAATAATACCACATGTGTGCATGTATGTGTATATATATTTATATATAGATATATACATATAAATCCATAGAGAAAGAAATGTCCTTTAGAGATAGCTTTGTGAATATATAGAAGTATACATATATTTTCAAGAAAGAATATATATAATATAATATAATATATATAATATATATAATATAATCTGTTTAATTTTCATATGTGTGAACATATGTATATGTGTTTACATTTATAAATATATATTTTATCACATATATTTATTTATTCATTTCTCTATATCCCAAACACAAAATAAGGAACTAACTATATGTGGTTTTATATAATGGTGTTGGGATGACATCTTTTCTCTTTTACTGGGAGCTATAACAATGCTCAGAAAAACAACTGCAAAACCTCCTTTGTCCCTCAAGGGATTCAAAGGTCCACTGAAGACTGTCAGGAAAATGGGTGGAGCCTGGTAGAATTACTCAAAAGACTTTCTAGAAGACTTGAGCTTTGAGCTGGGTTTTCAAAAGGAGGATGCTTAAAGGGAATAGGTTTAAACACTGTGGGTGTCATCTGGTAGAGGTCATTCTGGGTGAAAGGATGATATTTATAAAAGAATAGAAATGAAAAAAAATCATAGGATTACCAATTTAGAGCAAAAAAGAACCTTAGAGGCCATCTAGATTAGCCTCAATTCAGATGTACTGAAATGCAGACATATTTTCAGTAAGATAGTCAGTTGCAGAATCAGATTTTGGACTCAGATTGTCTGACACCAAATTAGAGCTCTGAAGATAAAACTATTCAGTATTTTACAAGTTTAATAGAATATATACATCCAAAAATATGTTATTCCTTTCAAAGTATTCACTTTAGGTGTCTAGAGATTTATTGATCAAAATATTTTGGGTTCTCTATTGCTGACTTTATATAGTGACCTTTATGTTTGCAAAGAAGTTTCATATACATTATTTTATTTGAACCTCATAACAGATATCCTGCTAATGTAAGCAGGGCAGATATATCACCATTTTATGGATGAGGAAATTTTCTTAGAGAGGTCACATAAACAAACTCATAGACATTTGGCACTGAAAACCACATCTTCCTATTTTAAAATCCTATATTGCTTCTATGACACCAAGTTAACCTCTCAAGTAGTGGTAATTATTTAGAAAACCTTTTTCATTGTGCCACATACTTTAACAAGGCTTGTGCAGTAGATATGAAACAAATTAGTATCCTAGATTTTTGTCTATTTTGGGAAATAATAAGAAAGAAAGAATAAACGGAGGCATTTGGCAAGTGGACTTTGACACCCATACTTAAGTGTCTGGATTTGCTATTAGAGACAACAGAAATCTCTAAGTTTCTAAGCAAGAGGGTAATGGGTCAAAATGTTATTTAAGTTGATTTCTACTATGTGTTGAATTGAGGAAAGACCATAGACACATCCTTATTCCTGTAACCCACAAGTGATATGATAAGTGTTGAAGTTGGGCAATATTTGAGAAAGATAATTTATTTTTTCATATCTTGATCTCTAAACTGACCCAGCATAGATGTGAGTTGACCTTTGTCACTTTCACTTTTTCCTTCCCCCTCTTATTCTGTGTAGTGAATTTGTGTTAGTAATTGGAAGTGGAAGTGAAGAAATGGAGATAAGAAAATATATCTTAGAATGTGGATTGAATAGTTTACTTAGATATTACTCAAATGAACTTTGAATCATTTTGATATTCTGTACTCTTGGGAAAATTCTGGTAGAGACTAGTTTATTAGAATTTCAGCTTCAAAACTATAAGGAATTACGTTTTACTGTGCTCATGAAGGTATGAATAATGAAGAAGTTGAAAATGAATCAAATAATTACAATAAAAGGCTCAGCCACCCCAAATTTTCTATTGTATTGTGCCTATATCTTTGGATAGTATTTGAGATACAGCTAAATTCGACAAATAATTATTAGGCACCCGATGAATTCAAAACACTTTCCTACATGATGTGGATACAAAGATGAACAATGTCATAGTCCCTATCATCAGGAAGTTTACAATCTAATGGGTTGCTGAGAATATGTTGTACTCAGATAATTAAAATGCAAAATAGAATAAAGTAAGGACAAAGTAAAACTCTACCAAATGTCATAAGAAATTTGAGAAGAGAGATCATTTTCAAGGCAGGTAAAGAGAGGGACTATGGGGCATTTGGTGAGGTGAAGCCCCAATTAGATTTTGAAGGAAGTAAGAAGGATACTTTAACAAATGGAGATTTAAGGTGAGGCTTCTCTCAACTTGGGATACAGAATGAGTAAATATAATTACTCCCTTATTTCCTTGTTTAAAACATAGATTCCATTTCTAGAGATTTTCCTCTTATCCTCCCTCCCTTCAGATCAAATCCTAGTAATGTTAATAATAAATAACATTTGCCTTAGAGCTTTAAGATTTTCAAAATCCTTTACATGTATTATCTTTTTGCCATATATTCTCTCTTTGCTCATGACAAAAATTCCTGTGAGGTAGGTGCTAGGTGCTATTATTATCATTCTCATTATTATCATTCTCCTCTTAAAGAAGAGGAAATTGAAGCTCAGAAAAAGTAGGTGACTTGTTCAGGATCCCACAACTAGTAAATATCTAAAACAGGAATCAAATACAGGTCATCAGGACTCCAAATCCAACTCTCTTTAAGTGAACTACCTTCTCTTCTTTGTTGCACCCTTTATTGGATTAAGGTCCTCAATATTTAAAAAAGAAGCAAAGCCCTGACACTATAATAGAGAAATTGTATTCATTTTGTTTGATATAGTGCCCAACTCTCTTAGAGACTGTGGTTACTTCAAGACAATAGGAAGATCATTGATGTTGGATTCAGAGGACTTTCATTCAGATCTCACCTTTGACCCTATTTGTGTGACTTTGAGCATGTTATTTAGTTTCCCTGGCCCTCAGTTTCCTCATCTGTAAAATTAGAGTTTTAGTTTAGATGGATTCTAAGGTCCCTTTAAGCTCTATTTCCATAATCTTTTTATTTCCTTATCAGAAATTTAAAAAAAATAATAGAATCATTGTTCAAGGAAGGGGTTTACTTTAAAAAAACTGACAAAAAATGTGAAAGTATATAAAAGATGAAAAAGACTAAGAACTATGATTTTCTACTGTGCTACTTTCTTTTTTGGGGGGATGGGATTTGGGGCAGCTGGGTGGCACAGTGGGTAAAATGCTTAGTCTGAAGTCAGGAAGACTTCCTAAATTCAAGTCTGGCCTCGAATACTAACTAACTATGTGATCCTGGGAAAGTCACTTAACCCCATTTGCCTCAGTTTCCTCATCTGTCTTTGCCAAGAAAACCCTGAATGGAATCATAAAAAGTTGGACACAACTGAAAAACAACTGAAACAGCAGGAAACCCCAGACTTGTGATTATTGTAGGGTATGCTGGGTATAATGGTGTGAAATGCCAGGTATAATGGCATAGAACCCCTTTTGATGATGCAAATCAGTAACTTGTCTATAATTTACATTCATATTTGGAGGACTTGAGGTGACTTGATTATGGTTACACTGCCCTTATGTGCCAGATTTAAGCCCTGAACCTGGATCTTCCTTATTCCAAAGCCAATTCTTTAACCACTACCTTATGTTGCTCCCCCTTTTTCCTCTATTTTATTTTGAATTGGTAGTTCTATAGAATATTCAAATCTAGGCCTAACAAGTTCTCATCTTTAGAAACTCCTCTGGAGGAGATATAGGTCAGGAGATGCATAATGAATTTTATTAGGAACCATGACAACTTTTTTGACTTTCTTGTTTTGACTATGTTTGGTTTCAGTTTTATAGCTTCCAAGATCATTAATAGATATTGTTCTTAGCTTTCTATTTTTACTTTCATATTCAGGGAAGTGGAACAGAAAGCTACTTTAAGATATTCTATTAGTATCTTATGTCTATTTATAGTTTTTAATTAACTATGTGAGCCTTGCTTTTAACATAGGAAACATTTCAGTTTCCTATGTGTACATCTCAGTACACATGACATCATTTAGTGAGATAAGAAGTTGTGATTTCAGGATTTGAAACCAAGTCATCTGACATTAGATGTAGAGCCCTGTTATTATTCAGTAACAATATGGATTTATAAGCATTGCAGAACATGAACATTTGGGATTGAAAACCAAATCTTCTTACATTAAAGTCCTGTGTTGTTTCCAAAACACCTTATTAACCTCTCAAGTAGTGATCATTGTTTTAGAAAGGTTAAATCTCAAAGGGAGCTGAGGTTCAGTAGTTTCATCTGAAAAATGAAGGGGTTGGACTAAGTGCCCTCTAAGGTCTTTTCAAACTCTTTCATCCAATGTTGTAAATAAATAATTTTTTGTAAATGGTACTTTATTTTTTCCAATGATATGTAAAGATAGTTTTCAACATTCATTTTAATGAAATTTTGAGTTCCAAATTTTTCTCCCTCCCTTCCCCCATCCTTGAAATGGCAAGCAATCTGATTTGGTTCTATATGCATACTCTTGTTAAACATAGTTCCCCATTAGTCATATTGTAAAAAAAAATAACAGAACAAAAAGGTAAAATCCCCCAAAATAAAAACAAAAATAAAATAGTATATTTCCACCCTCATTCAGACTCCATTGTTCCATATCTCTCTGGATATGGATAGTATTTTCCATCATGAGTCTTTTGGAATTGGCTTAGATCATTGTATGCTGAAAAGAGCTAAATCTTTCATAGTTGACCATTAGGATGAAAATATTAAAAAAAAGAGAGAGAATTACAGATTGATCCAGGATATAAATGTAGAGACAGAGATTTGAATTTTAGCTAGGTACTTCTAAGGTCCCTTTTAGTCCTAATTTCTATGACAGGGCAATTCTGAGCACCTTAAAAACCCAACAACAATCATAGCTCAGGTTTATATAACAGTTTCAGGTTATATTTTCTTTTTAACATCTGTGATATAGTATAAATATTATCATCCCCATGTTTCTAATTAGAAAACTGAAACTCAGAAAGATGATATGTTTTGCCCAGGATTGTAAACTGATAAGCATTCAATAATAGTTTCATTCCTTAGGGAAGATGTTTTATTGGCAACAAGTGACAGAGGGACAGCAGAATTGCTCAACTTCCATTTTGCTTGTTTTCTCTACCAAGAAGAATTGCCTTAAATCTGGAAAGGGTAAAATAACCATTGATAAGGGCAAATTAAAACCAAATTTCCTATCACAAATAATTGAAAACCCTAGGTACTGAAAATAATTGAATCTAAGATTCCCAGAAGCAGTGTTAAGATTTTGAAAAATTGCACCTATTGAACATTTTAGTTTCTTAACTTTTTTTAGGTTTATTATATGAAAGTTAAGAAACATATTTTTGAATCCCTAAAGCATTTATTAGGGACTTTAAAAAATTCATTTTAGTTGATCATACACAAAGACACTCACCCTTATATTTGTGAAACAGGAATTAGAAGAAGAAATGCCTACATTCCCCCAATGTTCTGTATTCATCCAATTAGGAAATATACTTATTATGGGAGTCAGACCATCAACCATTGGTTCTTAATGGCAAGGGAACGTGGCTTTGATTCCTATTAATGCTTTGTTAACAATGAAGGGTTGTCATTACAGTGAAGTGGATGAAAGGAAGGAGGTGGGAGTAGAGCCATATGGGTAGATGCTGAAGGCTACCAATTCATGGACACACCAAAGATTGCCTAAATGCACATACTTTTCTCCAAAGTACAAAAAATGTGAGCTAGTCAGATTTCAGAAAACATGGAGACCTGAGAACCCAGAGTCAGGGTTCTTGCTCTATTTGTCTCTGTAGGCTCTGAATGTCATTGTCAGGTGGTGGCAATATCTGTCACTTATCTAGCTAACCTCTTTATAGCTTAGTTGGCAGCCTCCTTCTCTATATACTATTGATGGCTGTCTCTTATTATGTTTGAATTATCTCTCCTTCCATTTCTCCTTCAAGTTATTAGCTCTTTCCCTGATTCTTCACTATAGCATTCCCTCAACAGCAAGGGATTTTGAATTCTAACTCAGGCATTATCAGGTTTAGTGCCTGAGGCAACCTATTGAGAAGTTTTGGCTTCTGTTCTCCCACCCCTATGCTTCCTTTCCACTCTTAAAATTATATGGAATTTATTTTGTATATACTTGTTTATGTATATGCTGTTTCTCCTGATAGAATGTAGGCTTCTTGTGGGCAGGGACTGCTTAATTATTATTTTTTGTATCCTCAGTAGCCAGCATAGCACTGGAGCATCAAAAGCACTTAATAAATGATTATTGGTTGTTGGATAGCTATCAGTATATCAAGGATGAGATACAATAGGGTAATAATGGAAGAGGAGCAAATAGTATGGGAAAGAAATCAACATAGGCTGGATTTTAAGGTGGGTTCCCATGTATCTATAATAATACTGACTGAACATTCCTTCACAGCCATCCCAGACTCCAGCTTCCTAGGATCTGGAGAAAGATTGGGATCTATTGAGATTCAAGGGTATAATGAGCATCATACAGATTAATGATCACAAGCCAAATAGCTTTACTGGGCTGAAATGGAGTTAAAAATTTTAGTGTTCTGGCTGCAGGTTATGATAACCTCCAATTAGGTCTTTCAAACATGATAATTTACTCCTTACTGAACTTCCTGAACTTGTAGAATATGCTAATGTTGAGATGTCAGTTAAGTGAATTCTGGTGTTAGACCCTTAATATTCAAGTGGATTTGGGATCCAGGTATGTGTTGATGTGGGAGAAATGACTAGGTGAAATTCTTCCTTTGGCATTGTTGAATATTTTAATGTGGTAAGCAAAAAAGCAGTGGTTAGCATCAGATATATTGAAAATCTCAAATTTTGTTGCCCAGTAGAGTTGAAGAATTTCCAGATGAGGGAAGATGTTAAAATTCACTGGGATGGTCAAAAAAATGAAATCACTAAATATGATATCAATCCCTAGTGAAATTCACAGATTCATAGACCAGGAAAGTTGGAACTCTTTAGATTTATAGGACACTAATATTTAGAGATGTGAGTGACAGAGCTGAGATTAGAATACAGCTTTCCTCAACTTCTAGTTTTTGCTTTGCCTAATATAAATATGAAATAGATTCTTTTTTGAGGTACTTGGGATTTAGTGACTTGCCCTGGGTCATACAGCTAGTAAAGGTTTGAGGTCAAATTTGTCCTGACTCTAGGAACAGCATTTTTATCCCTGAGCCACCTAGCTTTCCCTATGAATAGATTATTAAAGAGATAGCCTGAGAATACTTATAAAAAGAAAGCAGTGATCACTTAGCCTCCACAATAGCTCCCTGGAAGCAAGTCATGTCAGGTCAACCTCATTTCCCTTTTTAAAAAATGTTTAATAAATTGGTAAAGGAAGTAAGTAGTCTAGAACCCAGAAAGACATGGGTTTCAGTGCTGCCTCTAACTCCTACTAACCACCTGCTACCTAGGTGGCCCTGGCTAATTTACACAAATTCTGTTTCCTTTAATGACTCTTAAAGACTATAATTTTCAAAGCAGGCATGACTTGCATTGGTGGAAGTTCTCTTATGAGAGGCTTCCTGAGCCATAGGAAACACAGGATTGGTTTAGCTAAATCAACCAATCAATAAGCACTTAACAAAAGTATTATGTGCCAGTCATTATGCTATTCATATGAATAAAACAGTTACCAGTTACGAATGCTAACAAAAAGTCAAACACTAATATTGTTTGGTAATGGAAAAACCATCAGATGGTTTGGCACTTGATTTTACCAAAATGTTTGATATAGCCTATGATATTTATACAGATAAATTAGAGAAATCTGAGCTACAGTAATATGGTTAAGTGAATTCATATCTGATTAAATATCACCTAAGCATTGTTGATTAATGGATAAATGTCAGGTTGGAGAAAGGTCCAGAGAGGTTCTGCTCTTTTCAGCATTTATATCAATAACTTGAATAAAGACATAGAAGACATGATTTATTAAATAAGCTAGACAGCAAATTTTTTTGGATGACAGAATATGTATTTCAGAATCCAAATGACCAAATCCAAATGAACAAAATCTAATTACCAAATCAAAACACAAATAAAATTTAAAAAATAAAATGCATTAGAGTCCTCCATTCACATTGGAAAAAATTATATTAATATAAGTACAAGCCTGGCAGTAAGTACATGGAAAGTGCTTTGTGGATCTTAGTTATGTAAATATGAGTTATCTATGAAACGAAAATAAAACTTTATACTACCTATCTTACAGGGCTGTGAGAAAAGTACTTTGTAAACGTCGAATGTCCCAAAAGTCTTAATGCATTAAACTAAGGTATACCAAGACTTTCGTGAATGGTCACAAATATGAGCTATTATCTTAGTCATTTCTAAACACTGAAGCTTTAATAGATCCAACTGTTTGGAATTCTTTCTTCAGGCTAACTTTTGAGATGAAAATGTATTAGAACAAGGCTTTTGGTGGAAGGAAGCTATATGTGCAGTGGGTAGAACACTGGCTCTGGAGTTAGGACCTGAGTTCAAATTCAACCTCAGACACTTAATATTACCTAGCTGTGTGACCTTGAACCAGTCATTTAACCCCATTACCTTGCAAAAAACAAACAAAAAAGAGAACACTATTTTTTTTTGGAATTTTTAAAAATAAAATCCAATACAATGAGTTTTTTTTATGATTTCTTCTCTGTAGTGAAAAGAATTCTAGGCCATTTTATACTAGCATAAAGTGAGGCCAAAGTCCCAGATTTTCCTTGGATAGCTGAAATAATCCTTCAGTCATGGAACTTTTCTAATACAATTTGAAATTGTTTAAAAACTATAAAAAAGAAAAATGGGATCTTGGCAAGAAGCAAGAGAATTCCCTAGTGGTCTTGATACCCTCCCTCACAGATGCCCCACTGGGAATACTAATTGTGTGTAAGAAAGAATGACAGTGATCCCTACAATACCTGCAGCTTTTAATTATACACTACCTTCCTTAAGGAAAGGGAAGTGTTTTTGACTGCTTGCTGAACTGCAGGGGTGATATTGTGAATATATTTAGGTTTGTGTTTGGTTTGGCTTGGCCATTTCACTGGGTCTTGGATGGCACCTAGCCAAAGTAGCCAGACCAGATGCCTGGAGTGGAGAAGCAGAGACAAGAAGAAATGCAAAAGGTTTAGGAAGCTTTGAGTCAGGGCTTAGTTAAGCATCAGAAAATAAGAATATGCCTGATACAATCCTAAGCAAATGGTCCATGTAAGCCACTGACTCCCTCTATAGAGGGAGATTTCACACCTTCTCTCAATGTCAAAGAACTCTTTTTGTCTGGAAATTCTTCATCACCTAAATTTACCATATAGCAGACTGTCTTCTTGTGAGGGCTCTGAGGGATATATTCTCTTTTATTAAGTCTTCTCAAGCAGCAAAGCCATGAAAGAAGGTTAAGATCATTCAAACTGGGCACCTTTTGACCAGCCAGATGGATCTTCCACTTGGGGCAATATAAATTTGAAGTATCCAACTGAGTCTATCACAATAATTCTAATGGTACCAAAACCATGAATTGAACATTGGGTGATGTTGAGCATGTCTATGGGGATGGCTTTTCTTGTTTTAAAAATATAAGTTTTTTAAAGATAATATAAAAGAAGAAAGGTGGAGTCAGCTTTTGAGTCAGGGTTCAAGGCTCAATTTTGACATGTACTGACAGCATGACTTAAACTCCTAATACCTCCAGGCAATTCTAGATAACTATCTGAATTGTTAGAGAACATTTTTTATTGCTAGATCTCTATAATTATGTCACTATTTTAGATAGCTAAATAGATGAATAAGGAAATAGATTGTTTGATAGACAAAAGTGGGAAGATAATTTGGGTTTTAAAGGATAACTGATAAAATGAATGCAATTTTTTCTAGATAGCTAAATTTCCTTGAATCAAAACTAAGACTTAACGATGGATTCAGTTTGAAATTGTGAATGCTTTAATTTCCTATTTCCAAGTGTCTAATCTTTTATGTTAAATGATACCTTAGTGAGGAATCCTTAAACTACACACAGAATGGTGTTTTAAAGATCTTTCCATCTTACAGCATCCATCTCATACTAACTAATATTTCTCTGATGGTGTTTTTGCAAAGAATTATAACCAACAATTCCCTATTCAAATGAAGTCACAGATCAAGACTAAATTTATTTAAATATCATATATATAATAAATGTATTTACTGTACAACAAAATGTTATATATTTTTCAATCTGTTGCTAATTTGACTGTGTAGAAAGAAGTGGAAATTTTTACAAAATAGAAAGAGATCTTTCTTTAGGAAGTAGAATGATTTTGATGGAAGTCTCATTCCCTGTGAGATGGTGGTATCTGTCCTATCTGAATACTTTTTTGCATGCCAAAAGAGTGTACAAGTCAGAGTCAGATGAAACATTTTGCAAACCTTGAACTAAAATGAAAATGGAGATATTTGTAACTTGGTGGTAGAGAAATGGTAGAATTCAAAGTATTTATCACCCAATTTCTCCTTCTCTCCCCGTGAATCAGGAGAAGGTCCTTCCAACTTTAAATGTTCTGATTCAATTTCTTTTCTTTGTCTTTTTCCTTCTTGTTGAAAAACAGCTTCAAGACAACTAAATAGGAAGAAAAGAGATTGGGACTACCAGGAAGCCATTTATTTTTCTTTGAATTCACCTTCTCCCTCAATTCCTAATTTAATTCACCAGTTCCCAAGGTTCCTCATCTCAGACTAGGCTCACAGTACTATGTTCAACTACCTCCCCAAATCAAAAGACCATATTTCTGACCAAAAAGACCATGGAACCTATTTGGTGGACAGTCAGCCATAAAGCCAGGAAGATCTGTACTGTAGTTCTACCTCTGACACATATGAACAAGATGACTATAAACAAATCATCTAACATATCAAAGAAGGAGCAATCTCTATTGGAAAATGATGCAGAGGTGAAATTGTCATTAGTCAAAAGCCAAACTTTTCTGCTCAATCTCAACAGTTGGAGAAAGGTGAAGGATGGTGGGAACTTGCTTTATAATGGAATGGGAATTCATTTGGCACAATGGAAAAGAAGAGTAGAAAAGGGTCTTTTGTAGTCTTAATGCATTTTCTAGAATTGGCTAACTCCCAACCTTATCACTTCTTACTTTTTGAGGTTTACTGGATTTTTAATGAAAGAACATGAAAAGTTAAGTCTAATAACATTTTAAAAATCTTTATAACTATGCTTTTCAGTCAGTAGGTTGATTGTTTTTTGGTCTCAGCATTCACTTCCCCATTCTTTCATTCATTCCCACGTCTCCTCCTTAACATTGTTTGGAAATAGTGAATAAAGACAGAGAGAAGGTCTGTGATTTCATTGATATTAGAAACTACTGGGTAAATAAACTTCCCTTATTCATACTAATAAAATGAGGTGAGCACCTCAACTTACAGTCTCAGAATTGCCAAGGCAAAACATACATGGAGCACTGAGATGTTAGATAATTCGATTTTGTCCATATGTGTTAAAGGCAGAATTAGAAGACAGATCTTCCTGGCATTGAGGCTGATTATCCACCAAATAGGTTCCATGGACTTTTTGGTCAAAAATATGGTCTTTTGATTTGGGGAGGCAGTTAAACAAGAGAAGATTTTTGTACAAGAAGGAAAGAAGACAAAAGAAATTGAAGCAGAGGATTTTAGAGTTAGAAGGATCTACAGATACAAGAGGGAAAGAAAAAGGAAAACAAAGGAATATAAAAAGGATAGAAGTGACCTTTAAATTATAGAGCCCCCACAAAGCCTGGAATGTCTGACAATGAGCCTTTTTTTGAAGTGGGTCTTTTTTGAATTCATGCACAATATCTCTAAACAGTCATTTTTAGATCTTTGTTTTCTTAGGGTTTTAGTGGTCCTAACACTAAAGCATAATCAGAAGATATGATTTAGAGAAGAGAGGAGAGGTGAAATATAGGACAGAAAGGTGAGGAGCTTTGGGTATTTTCAAGCTAAGTTGATGATGTGGTAATAAATGTGTTGGTCATTTTGCTATATAATTGCAAAAATATGAAATTTCTACCCTAAGTTGATTTCTGGAGCTAAAAAGCAACCTGTACATAAAAGAAAAAAGAAAAGGAAAGAAAAAACACTCCACCCTAAGAATCACCAATTTCAAAGCATGTTAAGAATATCTTATAATAGATTCAAATACAGTTACAGAAGAAGGGATAAATATAGAAGCAGCTTTTGGAACTAGGAAAAACGTTGCCTTTACTCCCCCACCAATTTGTTGCTATTTATAAATACAGTGTACAATGAACATTCGTTTCATGTAAACCAATAAGCCATAAATGATATAGAACACCCTTTTGAGGCACTGTAGCAATAGGCTTTTATTTTCAAGAGGGTTAGCTACAGTGTAGTCATTTTAATGCCCTCTTCCAGCTGGTTAAAAACAGATCTTTCTCTGTGTTTGCCTTTTTCTACTGTGGGAATTTAGTAGGAGGCTTGTTCTTTGAACAGCTCTGTTGGAAGATTGATTTCTGGGCATCTGATGGAAGGAGAGAAGGTCATAGAAACAAAATGCTGGGACAGAATTTAATTCCTCTTATTTAATTTTGCTTCCTTTGGTGTAATCATTAAGCCTTTATTGCTTAGATGAAGTTAATTCATGAATTCCCTAAGCTTTTATTGAATACCTGGGTGGGCTCAGTAAGGAAGAATAGCTCAAACCAAATCAACAAACAAGAAGCACCTACTATCTGTCTATGTCCTGGAGATATAAAAAAAAGAACAAAACAAAAACAAAAGGTAGTCTCTGCTCTCAAGGAGCCCATAGTCTAATGGGAGAGACAACATACAAATATTTGCATACATATAAATGCATGCATGTGTAATACATATATATATATATATAAATACACATGTGTGTATGTGTATGTGTGTGTGTATATTCTCAGAAGGATTAGTAGAACTGGAAAAAACTCCCTGCAGAGTCAGGGGAGTATCATAATGAAAATCAGATTAAGGAAAACACACATGTGAGATCTACGGTTTCCTGTTTACCTTGTGACCAGAAGCTGGTCTGTGCTAAGCAGGACACTGATTCACAGATCCTTAGGTCTTGTGTTACATATTGCTTTGTATTAGTTCTCTCATCCTTGATGTCTTGATTGCCAGATGATCCACCAAATCTGTGTGCTATAATAAAACATTCTTTAATTTCTAAATGCTGTTTTTAGAGCTCTAAAGATAAAGAGCTACTCTTCCAGTTCCCTGTCTCTAGAAGTTTCTCTGTTCATATTCCATTCATTCATTTATTCAGTAGATCAACAAGCATTTATTAAGTCCTTACTATGCTGACAGGCATTGTGCTATGCATTTACTACTCCAGTGGCCAAGCCACAAATGAAATACTTATCTATTTCCGGAAAGATATTCTTGCTTCTGGGATGAAATCTACATCCCTCATTTTCGGTATTTCACTTGTTCAAGCCTTATAAGTAAGAAGGGAAATAGCAAGAAAATTATAGATTCTGAGGAAGTAGTATGGAACACCTGGGGAAATAGAGATTCTAGCTGACTTACAGAAAAATTATTCTACAAATAACTCTTATTGGTATCACCTTTTAAAATCTTCAAAGACTTCTTCTAGCTACCCTACAAGACAGATATATAATTCTGATTTAAAAGATGAGAAAACTGAGGCCTACAAATGTGAAATACTCAATACGACTACTGATAATAATACTAATAAATGGCAGAATATAGAACTTGGAGCCAATTTTCTTCCAAATCCAGTAGTCTTTTTATCTCAGCATATTATGCCCCCTTTGTTCAATCACTATAACATCATCCATATCCATATACAGTCATCTTACTCCCAATGTAAAAGAAAAAAACCATTTGAGAAAATAGAAAAGATCTTTGTGGGTGGCTAGGTAGCGCATTGGATAGAGCACTGGCCCTGGAGTCAGGAGTATCTGAGTTCAAATCCGCCCTCAGACACTTAATAATTACCTAGCTGAGTGGCCTTGGGCAAGCCACTTAACCCCATTTGCCTTTCAAAAATAAAAATCTAAAAAAAAAAAGAAAAGAAAAGGAAAGATCTTTGCAACCCAGAGGTCTTTAAGCCTTCTTGTTTTATGGACTCCTTTGACAGTCTGGTTAAGCCTGTGGATTCTCAGAATAATGTTTTGAAGAACTGAAGGAAAGGATAATTTTCATTTAGAGGTTGTAATGTAATTTTTTCCCCCCATCCAAGTTCATGCAACCCCAGCCTGCCAGGTTAAGAGTTTGTTGTTATTTGATTGTGGTTGGGTCTGGTTTTCTTTGCAGAGATAGAGGAGTGGTTTGCCATTTCCTTGTCCAAGTCATTTTACAGATTAGGAAACTGAGGCAAACAGGGTCAAATGACTTCTCCAGGGTCACAAAGCTAGAAAATGTCTGAGACTGAATTTGAACTCAGGATTTCAGACCTGATACTTTATCTTCTGAACCACCAAGCTGCCTAACTGAAAGTAATAATAATAATAATAATAATAATAATAATAATAATAATAATGATGATGATGATAATAATAACAATAATAAAATGACATTTTAAAATGCATAGAATGCTTGGAAATACAAATCAAGATTATTTCATTAATGAGATTGGCAACAATCATAAATTAATCAAAATAGATCGACAAATTGGAGAGAGGCATGAGAAAGATAACCCCGGACAGAACAAGACTTAGAAAAATTGGCCAATGAGGATCCACAGGGAAATAATTGGGGGTTTTAACCTAGACAAAAGAAGACTTAGAGGGAACAAAATAATTATCCTCAAGTTGCTAAATGGCTGTCAACTTGGAAGAGGGGTTTAGATTTATTTTTCTTGACCCAGAAGACAGAAATATGGCAAAGGAGTAAATAAATGAATTTTTGAGTGTAATGATTATGGTCAATGAATGATTTTCTTGTTGAATCAGAGGAAATCAAAGTCAGAGGAATATAAAGAGAATAATCTTATTTTAGTTTGTTCTGCTTTTGAAGCCAATTGTATTTTGAAGACTTTCAATTCTCTTGGACACTTGGGTATAGTTTCTTGTGAACAAGGGTAAACCCAACTAAAAAAACACCTAGCATTTATTTTATTTCTGGGTCAGATTCATAAAATTTTTGAATTTAAAAGAAATACATTATTACTTAAAAATTATGTCCTAAAAGTTTAGAATTAGTTGTGAATTTAGAGATCAATTAGACTAATCCCTTCATTTTACAAATGAAGAAACTGAAACCCTGGCTGTTTGAGAGGCTACTCAAGATTACCTAACTAGGAAGTACCCTACAGGTGTTCCTGACTGAGTTCTCTAATAATCATTGGAAAGAATGTAGCCTTGTTTATGGAAAGCTGTAATTAGCAGTTAACTACTCAGAAGTTGCCTCTAATTTCTTAGCTGTTCCTTCTACAACATAATGATTTTTGTGAGACATCCTTTTGTTTAAATAAATACTAGCACTTTCTTTAGAATTGCTTGTTCATTTCCTCTAATTCTTTATTCACTAATTCCCTGGTTTCATCAGTTTAGTTTCTCTATTGAGCAGCACATATAAATATATTCAAAATTAAATAGAAGGACAAGAAGTAATACAGAATGCTATGAGTTTTTGTTTTTACTTCCAAATAAGACAATATGGGATTATTTCAAAGAGGAGGTGACATTCAATTTAGCTATGATTTAACAGAGAACATTGAACTACGGGGCTTCTTAGATTCTAGTCCTATTTTTACCCCAAACTTACTAACCTAAGGCAGGGCGTTCAGTCTGCTTCCTCATCTATAAAATGAGGTTGCTGAACTCAATATCCTAATTCTTGTGATTTTGGATAGGCAAACTGCAAGTAGGCAGGGCAGTGTGAGCTAAGATATTGGGGAAAGAAAGAGCAAGATACAATTGAGGGACCATAGAATATGTGATAGCTAATAGAGCTAATATTGGTAGTAGTAAGAGGTAACATTTGAGAATTTGAGAGATGGATTTGGACCATATTATAGAGAGCCTCAATACTAGTATAAGGAATTTTTCTATAGTAGTATTCTTATTTTTATTTTTTTTTAGGTTTTTTTTTTTTTGCAAGGCAAATGGGGGTATGGTGGCTTGCCCAAGACCACACAGCTAGGTAATTATTGTCTGAGGTCAGATTTGAACTCAGGTACTCCTGACTCCAGGGATGGTGCTCTATCTACTGCGCCACCTAGCCACCCCTGGGTTCATCTTTGTACTGATAAGAGTTTTTAAGTCATTTGAAGTTCTTTGCTTTTAGAGTGCTTTTTGTTATTGAATAAATTTTTTTCTTGGTCTTGTTAACTCCAAACTGGATTAGTTCATACAAGAGTTCTCAGATTTCTCTGCAACTATATCTTTCATCATTTCTCATGACAATATCATTCCATTATAATCATGTATTATGACTTAGTCAATCATTCTCCAGTGGATGAACACTCCTTTGTTTCCAGTTCTTTGCCATTATTATTTCACTTAGTGCTAGAAATGTTAGCTATACCAAAAAAAATCCCCAAAAGAAATTCTAGCTATGAAAAAATAAGAAGAAGAAATTGAAGGAATAAATATATGCAAAAAAGGAACCAAAATTATTCCTTCTGCAGATGATGTGATAGTTTATTGAGAGTCAACTAAAACTAATTGAACTAATAATCTCAGAAAAGTAGAATGATAAAATAATAAATATCTAGCATTTCTACATATTACTAATGAAATGGTGAGAAGAGATAGAAAGATCTCTCTATGAGATCTATATATGAACTATATAAATATAATTACAAAACCCTTCACAGAAATAAGGCAAACCCAAGCAATTGCAGATATATTAATTACTTAAGGGTATGCTGAGCCAGTATCATAAAATAATAATGCTATATAAATTAACTTACTTATTCAGTGCCATATTAATTAAGCTACCAAAGTATTGCTTTATAGAAAAAAAACAATAAAGGAATTCCTCTTAAGGAAAAAAAAGGTCAAAACTATTAAGGGAAATTATACATATTTAAAATAGTAAGGGAGTCTTGAAATACCAGATCTTAACCAATACCAAAAATCAGTAATTATCAAAACTATTTTGTCCAAGTTAAAAAATAAAGGTGTCAATCAATGACACCTATATAGTTTGAGAATTAATTTCATTTGTTCTGTGTGGATCTTTTATTCTCTTGACTCATAGTCTTTGAGAATTTAGCAGTCATTTAATTTAAGAGTTTATTTTTCAGATAAGGAGACTAAGGTATGGGCATGTTGAGTAACTTTTCTGAGTTCACACAGGTTAAGGTAAATAGCAGAGTTGGAATTTGAATCAGGTCCTTGACTCCAAATTTGGTGCACCAAAGCATCCTATGATGCTTCTTTTTATTCCTTCAAAAAATCACTTATTTTCTCTCATTCTTTTTCTCTCTCCTCCCCTTTTTACCTTAGGATCAGAGTTTGGCCAATATTTCTAAAGTTACAAATATAGCTGTTTCATCATTTTGACTTTTGTCTGTTCAGACACCCTAATTTAGACTGAAATGAAGTCTATACAGCTAAGTATGACATTTCCAGATTCTGATCCCATAGAGACATGGCCCCTTGCCATGGGTGGCATGGCACAATGTAATTATATAGAGCTTATATAAGTCAGCAAGGTCCACAAAGAGAAGAGGTAAATGTAAGAGAAAAGATAAATGGGACAACTTGGTAAGATATTGGCAAAAGAGTAGAGGGGGGAACCCACAAAATTTCATTCTTCTTTTCTTATTGCTCAGTTCTCAGAAGCCCTATTCTGCCAGAGGGGATTGAAATGATTATCATCTTTGTTTCTCCTCTGAGAGTGAAAAAGTAATGGATATTTCGAAATCATCTTTGTTAAGGGCTCACATCCATTTCAAAACTATTTGGGGTCATTACAGAAAACAGGCTCACAGAAATAGTTCTGGCCCAATAGAAGCTAATAAAAGAGGCTTGCAGTCTGCTAGCAAACTCTGTCCAGTCATATCCTGCTAATAAAACCCATCTATTGCTTCCCGTATGGCTATTTACAACCAACCATGAAATGGTGTTGACCCAGCTTGATAGCTGGCCTTATTCACCAGATGTGGCTCCAAATGACTCCTGGCTATTTCGAAAATTAAATTCATTCTCAAAGGATAAAAATGGGCCAATTCTAAGAAGATTGTATAGATCCTGAAGGCAATTCCAAAAGAGAAGCTTTAAAATGCTTCATCAATGACAATATAGATTATGATTCATAGACCATATGGTTCATAGACACTCCATAGATGGAGGATCATGGGTTCATTGATTTATAGGTTGAAGCACCCTTGGAGATCATCTAATCCAACTCTCTCCTTATATAAACAAGGACACTGAGGCCTAGAGAACTGAAATGATTTGCCCTATTCACAGAAGTATGATCTCAAAATACAATGCCTTTTGTATCAGTTACTCTGTCCCTCTTTTGTTCTTTATACAAGTTATCTAAAGTCCAGAGGTTAAATGACTTCCCCAGCATGCTAACTGCTTTACACATATTATATCATTTGCTTTTCACAACTCTATCTCCATTTTACAGTTGAGGAAACTGAGACAGACAAAGTATTAGTGATTTGCCCAAAAGCTAGGATCCAAAGCTAGGAAGTGTATGTGGTCAGATTCAAACTTAGGTTTTCTTTTCACCAGGTATAGCACTCTATCTTTATACCATCTAGCTGCATTATAGTATCAGAAGAGTATTTGAAGTGAAGTATGCTGACTTCACTGGTTCCACTTTGCTGTGCTGTGCCTGTCCTCACTCTGAAGTGTGTGTGTGTGTGTGTGTGTGTGTGTGTGTGTGTGTGTGTGTGTGTGTGTCTTAAGAAACAATCTCTTTTTGGATGATTGTTTTAAAAATGCAAAAATTAGTCATAATATGATGTAAAATAAATAGTCTTGGTGTTGGAAGATTTGAGTTTGAGTTCTAGATTTTATAGTTAACTCCTCTGCAGTCTTTGGTGCCTATTGTGATTTCTGAAGAATTAACCATCTCCAACCCCCCACATATCATGGGTTTTAGAGTTGTTAGAGATCAGCGTCCTCTTCAGTTTTGCAAGGACCAAAAGTGTTACACAGAGACAAAACTTAAAAGTAGGTTGTGGTCAATGACCACCCCCACCCCCGGCCCCCGCCAAAACCATCCTTTGGGTTCAACCCTTCTGGGCCAATGCTTTATCTTCCTCCAAATCACTCCTTTTCCTGCTTATTGAGGGTTGACTAAAGTAAGGCCCCCAATTTTGTTTCTTCCTACCTCTTTAAGGTTTTTCCTGTTGCTATTGTGTCTTATTAGGACCAGGTTTCCTGTGCTTTCTGAGGTGACAATTAGCTAATCTAATAATGCATTTGTCAGTAGACAGATTGCACAGTTCTGGGTGCATAGTAGGCTTTAAAGAAATACTTCTTGTCAGACTGATAGCTTAATTTGCTCATCCTGCTTCCTATCTGGCTTTCCTCCAAGCTGCCTCTGATGGGGAGAGGACTGCTCCATTCAGTTCCCTTTACTTGACTGAGTATATATGTATTAGGGGCACTGAAGGCCTCTAACAAGGTCAATGAGACCTTTCTTTCATGATATTTCTCTTTTACCTTAAAAGCCTGTAGCCTTCCTCTCTCATTCCCTTTCCCTTGGCAACTGCCAGCCCCTTTTCTCGGCTACCACCCTCCTACACTACTCCCATCTGTTACCTCCTCCTCACAGCCTCACACCTGACTGTGTCCCATATTCCTCTTACCACTAGGCCCTTCTCTTTCCTATCACATTTGTAGTCACTGACAAATGGAATTCCCTTGCTTTCCTCAGTTTTTTGCTTACTGGGACATCTGAGCAATTAACCCCACATCCCCCCAACCTTGTTCCCTGTCATAACTGTCCCTGTGAGTTTTAGGGTTTTGAGAGATCAGAACCTTACACCTTCAATTTGTAAGGTGATCAAATATGTTACCCTGAGGCAGAACTACAAAATAAGTGAAATTTATTTTCAATGTCCCCATATCCTCCTTTGGGGCTTAGGCCCTTGTAGATCAGTATGTCAGCCTCTTCCCTTTCACTCCTTTGCAGGTTTGTTTGGTTCTTTAATCTCCTTTTCCCTCCACCTCTTACTTGTCCTTTTGACATCGCATCCTACTGAGTGTCAGACTTTCTATGTCTTCCAAGGTGTGTTAGTTAATTTAATAATGCATTTGTCATTCTTAATGTCCTTGTCCTGTATACTATTCAAGCTAATTTTGTATTTCAGCTTCCTGTTTATTTTGAAATTTGCTCTGAAGAACACATTTCTGATCTTCTGGGGCTGTGCTTTTAGTTTTCTTCTTTCTTCTTTTTCTCTTTTGTTTTTCCATCTACACTGTTTCTTTCTTCTCTGTTTAATTTTCCTTAGCAAGCAGTATGTTTACTTTCTAAACGATAGCCTTGTATTGATTTTCTTTCCACTTTATAGGGGCAATTCATCTTGGTCCTACATGCCTTTCCTGATAAATTATCCCTCCTCTCACCTATCTCCTCTTTGATTCTGCCCACCAAACCAAAAACAAAGTGAGTTTATCTGGATTTTCTATTCTGCTATGGAAGTTAGATATGATTTATCATAGAATAAAATTATATTAAGGTGATTACTTTGCTGATGCCAGGCATAGGGTCAACTGGGAGCAGAGGCTTCATATGTAAGAATTAAAGGGAACCAAGGTCAGATTTGGAGTTTTTAATTCACAGGAGGGTAATTCTCAAATCTCATTCTACAAATGAGAGGACTTGGGTTCAAAACCTATCTCTGTTACTACCTATATGATCTTGATTAAGTTACCTGACCTCCCTGAGCCTTGGTTTCCTCATCTTTATAATGATGGGTCTATACTAGATAGCCGTTGAGGTTCTTTCCAAATTTCAATCTATGATCCTATGATTTTCTCTTAATTTCCTTCCCTTTATTTCCATTATATGAAGACTTTAGACTGTCTACAACATTATGATTTCCCAGTTTCAAGCAAGCAGCTGTATATTCCACTCCCCATTCCTGCCCAGTGACTTATATTCACATTCACCCCATTCCTTCCTCTTTCCATTTGGTGATTATTTCCTTCCAACACTCCACTGGTGCACAGTCTTCCCTGGGCATGTCAGAGAGGTCTTTCCTTTCCCATGCCATTCACCTTGCCAAGGCTTCTTAGCTGGGAGTGAAGAATAGCTATGCTTCTGCTGAATTTATCTCCTTTCCTAAGTATTCACATTGATCCTCCTTGCCCCCATGTCCCCCCCCCCCCAAATTCCAACAGACAATCAAGCAAACCTCTAGCACTATCCATCCCACTGGAACCAATGAGCTGTGCAATGTCTTCTGATTTTCTTTTCTCTCTGTGTTTTTTCTTCTTGCTGCAGGAAGGCAATCTCTCGGTCAGGTCTCCAGCATTTGGCTCCAGTGCATTCCCTCAGCCTACCTATTGCCAATGGTCCAGCGAAGGAACCCAGAGCAACACTAGACTGGAGTGTAGGTGTTGGTTTTGATTTTTTTAATTAAAATATTTCACTGCAATTAAATGTTTCCCCTATTCTTTGAACTATGATACCTTTGGCTCATATCTACTGTATATTAATTCAGATGGTAATGAGAGTGTATTGATGTTGTTCCCTGACTCAAATCTATATATGATGTTGTCTCACTTAATGAATCCCTTGGGAAAGATCATTTATTTAAATTTAGCCCTGTTTAAAAATGCAAATCAAAATGATGTTTAACTCTAATATGGTCCTAACTTTTTAAATCATTATAGCATTATAGAATGTAGTACTGAAAAGAGTCTTAGAGATCATCAAAACCATCCCTCCTTCCACTATTTTGCCAATGAGGAAGCTGAAGCCAAAATAATTACAGAATCATAGAATTTCAATATGTGAAAATTGGGAAGGTCTACAGTAGACATCTAATCCAGTCTTACAGCATCTAGGTAGCTCATTGTATCCACTGATCCCTGGACCTAGAGTCAGGAAGATATGAGTTCAAATTTGGCTTCAGATATTTCCTAGCTTTGCTATCCCAGGTTTGCCACTTAGCTTCTGCTGCCCCAGTTTCCTGAACTGTACAAGGAATTTAAAAAATAGTACTTCTCTCCCAGGGTTGTGGTGAGAACCAATTGAGATATTTGTAAAATATTTAACACATAGTAGGTACTTAGTACATCCTAGTCCCTTTTCTTCTCTTCTCCCATACAAAAAAGAAAACTCTTCCCTAATGAGGTTAAGTGACTTGGCCTAGCTTATACAGGTAGTAAGGAAAGAGTCTTCTGATCACAGAGCAGTACTTTGCACATGACAGTAGGCTACCGCTTTGGAAGCAGGTTTGAAAGTGTTTGCAGTTGCTGCTGCTCATAATATCACTGGGTAAAACAAGTTTGTTCCCACCTAAAGGAAGGGAAATAGTTGCCACCAGAGCAAACATGAAAAATATATCATCTGGTTTCCACCATTTTTAGGCTTAATTTTTCCTTTTTGTTGGTCACATGTTCCCCAAGTACTTTTCTGGCCTCTCTTCTGGCAAAAGTCATTGATATTTTTAATTGATCATTTAGTGAACAATAAACTCCAATATCTAATATTAAAAAAATTAGAGAATTTTTTTTGGAGAGTGAGAAAGGAGATAGGGAAAACTGAAAACATACTAAAACACAATAATGAAGGTAAACCTCATTTAGCCCATAATCTTGGGCATAAGATTATCAAGAGGGATGGTACCTCAACTTTCAGAAACCTCCTTTCTCTTTTGGGGAGACTAGCTTGTTAAGGCTGCTGGATATTTAGTCTTGGGTGTCTAAGAGGGAGGTAAGTTTTCTTCCAAGATTTAGAATGCTTTGAATATACCTGTCTGCAAATCCATTCTAGTCCAGACTGACCCACTTTCAGATTCTCCCGATCCCCCTCCCCCTTCCTTCTGTGACCGAACCTTTCCTTAACCCAATAAACTCTCAGAGATATGTGTGTATACATATTTATACAACACATATATGTATATATATATATATCTTATATATATGTATTTATGTATGTTTGTATATATACATATATTAAAAGGTCCTGGAAACAACACACACATATGTGTGTTGTTTCCAGGACCTTTTAATATTTTCAACTGATCAATGATTTTTCATATTTAATCCATGCACTTCTGACATCTTAGAATGCATTCCTCAGCATTTTCTATTAGCATTGTCCATGGTTAAAAAGTTTCTGGCAAAGAAAAAAGCATTTTATTGAAATTGCTGCTCTTCGTTAACCGAGTTACCAGTAGTGAGGTTTTGAGAGATCTCAGGGGTTGCTTGACTTTTTCTGAGGGTATTTAAGTAGAAAACTGGTCTTCCCTCCAGGAGTTTTCCAGTATTTCAGAACAGTTATTTAAGTGAAAACTTAGGCAATTTAGATTTTTAGATAAAATTTAGATAATAGCCTGCATTTTGACTGGAAAGAAATGTATTAAGCATTTACTATGTGTTAGACTAATGCTAAGGCTAAGACCAAGGCCTTATAAGGGCTGAATAAACAATTAAGAAAAGAGGAAGGCAGTCCCTGCAGGAACTTACAATCCAATGGGGAAGACAATCTACCAAAAGAAGCTGTAAAGTGGGGCTGAGGGAGTTGGAAAGGGGCTGAATATCCAAAACTTTGTTAAAGAGCATAATAATGAGATTTAAAGTGATGATTTTTATCTGGGTTGGGGAATCCTATTCAAATCAAATTAAGTTGCAGATGAAAAGCAGAGAGTTAGCATTTCCCATAACTGGGCCTAATATAGACCCAAAATGTTATTCCTGGATCATGTTCCTGTCATAATACTATGTGTCTTCCCCCAACTTCAATCCCCTACTTATGTTTTCTTCTATTGGAATGTAAGCTTATAAGACTGTAAATCATTATTTTTGACTCTTTTAAAAATTTTTTATTTAAGGCAATGGGGTCTAGTGACTTACCCAAGGTCACACAGCTAGGCAATTTTTTTAAGTGTCTAAGGCTGCATTTGAACCCAAGTTCTCCTGACTCCAGGGCCAGTACTCTATTCATTGCATCACCTAGCTGCCTCAACTTCATTGTTTTTGAATGACAGGGGTCAGGAGACCTGGGTTCTAGTTAGCTGTATTTCTCTCGATAAGACATGTGACCTCTCTAGGCCTCATTTTCCTCTTCTGTGAAACAAAATTCTTGGAATAGATGACCCATAAGGACTTTTCAACTTTATGCATGTTAATGAATGATTGGGTAAGATTACCAAGGTACAAGTAGGCAGTTAGCCCCAGACCCTGCAGTGATAGCTTAGTTTATTAACTGTTCCCTTATGGTTTTCATGCTATGAAAAACAAATTTCCACATAGATCCTAATATGAATACATGAAAAAAGTTTCAGTTAAGCTCTTATGAAGTACAATATTCTGAACTCTTATCTCCTTCGATCCAATAATCTTTTCAGGTTACCACAGTGAAAATATAGAATATCTGGATCTTGAAAAACTATATTTCTAGTCATTAAGCAGGTAGGTGGTACATTAGATAGAGTGCTAGACCTGTAGTCAGAGAGAATACAATTCAAATGTGACCTCACACACACCCTAGCTTTGTGTTGCTGGGCAGCGTAATCTCCATCTGCCTAATTTTCATCAATTGTACAATGATAACAGCAAACAACAACACCACCAATACCTACCTCCCAGGATCATAATTTAGAGCTTACATAATCTTAATGATCATTTAGTCAAACTGTTTAATTTTATAAATGGAGAAACTGAGAACTAGTGAGCTGAACTGATTTGTTCAATGTCATTTGGGTTGAATGGGTAGCTAGGAGTTCAATGGATAGAGTACTGAATTTAAAATCAGGAAGATTCAAATCCAGTCTCAGACAGTTATTAGCTGTGTGATCCCAGGCAAGTTACTTAACCCTATTGGCCTCAGTTCCTTATCTATAAAAGGAGCTTGAGAAGGAAATAACAAACTATTCTAGTATCTTTGCCAAGAAAACCCCAAATGGGTTCATGAAAAGTTGGACACAACTAAAATGACTCAATAACAACATTTGTATAGAAAATGGTAGGTCTAGTTTTCAAATCAAGATTCTATGATTTCAGGCTCAATTTCCACTGTTTCCATTATTGCTTTCCCAAGACCTTCCCTGACTGGGAATAACAAAACCCAGCCAAGATGGTGAAATCCCCAAATTCTAACAACTTCAAGTTTTAGCAATATAATCTTAACAGTCCAAGAAATGTGTTCTGGTATTCACTCTCAGGTCTTCCCCTTATTCTTCAAATATACATAACTAATCCATAAATGTTTAATGACTTCTGCTTCTCATATCACTCTACATAATGACTTCTTTTCATGTCACTCTAGCATCTCCAGATCTATCCCAACAATCTAAATTAAAATTGTTCAGTACTTGGTAATGCCTACCATTACAAGGTTCCATTGGGAACATCCTTGCAATAAGAAGGAATTCAATGGGAGTTGGAATGAAAATACCAAGAAAATAGAAGAAACTGCTAATGTCTTTGACTTAGGAAAAATGCCCACAATTTTACTAAATGATATCAATGGATAGTCAGGATCTTAGTGAGGATAAGAAGCTACAGAGGCAACTAGGTGGCATTGTGGATGGTAGGCTAGACTTGGAAACAAGAAGATCAGATTTGGAATCTTGCCTTGTTCACTTAAAAGCTGGATGGACAAACAGGTTCGGTCTTTTAATCTAAATATGAAATTGGATTATTAGCTTGTCTTGGGAAATCCAGAATAAGGGAAGAGGGGAAATCTTGATTCTTAGACTCTGTAGGTCAGGGAGAATGTGAGAATTTACTTGTGGTTCCTAGACTTGTGTATATGCTTACTGAAATACACATGCTTATATCATCAGGAAGAGGACTTACTGAATGTTATTTTAAGCTGAATCCCATAAGACTTGCTAACTAGAACTGCAAAGTTTTCATACATGTTATCTTCTTTGAGCCTCAGAGCGGTGCTCTGAGGTTGGTAGTATACTGTAATTTTATTTTGCAGATAGGCAAAGGGTGGTTCAGAGAGGTCACATTATTTGTCCCAGTGTCATGACTGATAAATATCCTGCCTGAGATTTGAACTTTGTTTTCTGACTCTAGTCCTATTTCCATCCCATGACAGCATTTCTCTTTATGATGAATATATAATTTACTCATTAATTATGGTATATATCCAGGTCCTGTGTAGATATTTGATAGCTATTTGGTATATATTGGTAAACTGAATATTGTTCCATTAGGTAAGCCTCTACCCTGGTACTTGAAAAACTTTTGGCTAGACAGATATATTTTCACCATTATAATATTTACTGTTACGAGATATGACTCATATGTCTTAATTTCAGACACATTTCTAACTTGCCTAAGGGTTGGGATGCAAAGCCCACTCAGGATTGAGGGAGCAAGAAATGTCAAAGATCAGAAGGATGCCAACACCAGTGAAATTCAGATTCTGGAAAGGATCTTCAAAGGCCAGGGGCTGAGTAAGGGGTGGGATATTGGTAGAAGCCACATCTCTCCTCTTAGGTCAGTCTGTGGTCTAGTCAGACTTTGCTAAAAGCTAAAAATATAAATTGATTTCTTTCAGCCTCCTTGACACCAAGTACCTTCTTTTTGTTTGTCATACCATTTCTTCTTCATTTTGTTTTATGAAAATCCTTTTGTCTCCAGCTCATATTTCCCTTCCTCCTTGAAACTTACAAATGCAATTTTCTGTATAAGACTTTTCCCCAGATTGCTCTGCTCCCATCCATATTTACTAGAGCCTTCTTCTCTCTGAGTACCTTCCATCAATTCCAAATGTATCTTTTATTTACCTTCAGCAGTTTTCTTTCTTAGCACTTAGGATAGGTCTGGCACATAATAAGTATTTTAATAGATACTGAGTGAATGATGGCCTGATAAAGCCTTACTCTATCCCCTTAGCTCTTTTCCCTCAAGTTTACCTAAACTTCTCTGTTTTGGCTTTTTTTCTATCTTCCTAAAGTAAGGATGTGAGTATTGTACTATGCTACTCAAGAAATGTCAGTAGCTCTCTATGTCATCTAGTATAAAATAAAAACTACTTTCCTTGACTTTTAAAGCTCTCACAGGGGCAGCTAGGTGCGGCAGTGGATAAAGCACTGGCCCTGGAGTCAGGAGGACCGGCCTCAGACAATTAATAGTTACCTAGCTGTGTGACCTTGGGCAAGTCACTTAACCCCATTGCCTCACAAAAACAAAAATAAAAAAACCCCAACCACAATAAATCCCTCACAGTGGTTCATTTGGTTTTACATACTTATTTCATAGTGTTACTCCAAATGATACCTTCTGCTAATCTTCAGCCTCCATATGTATCCTCCCCCATCCCCCACTTCTGTGCTTTTTATAGACTATTTCTATTCTGGAATGGAATTCTTCCTCACTTCCATCCACTTCTTAGAAACTTCAACTTCTTCTAAGGTCCAATTGTGCTGTTGAAAAACTGACTTGGGAAAGATCTTAGTTTAAAAAAGTCTAGGCCTCCTATTACATCCAGATCCATTGTCTTGACCTATGTCTTGCTACTGGACTTCATAACTCTGGAGGAGAGAGTGAGGCTGATTACTTTGCACAGCTCTGCCTCACTTAAATCCAATTCTCTTGCAAGTTAAGAGTTTGCCCTGTGATATCATTGGTCCTCTTCAAGAATGAAGGATCACCACCAATACTACAACCATCAACAACAATTTGTTGTCATGTACTACAGGAGACTTTTCTTCATTTCCTTAGTTGTATCTATTTGTTTCCTTCTCAAATGACCATATGTTTACTTGTCAACAAATTTGCCTCATGCTTTCAGCCCACAACTTTGTAAAATATGAACTCACTGAGAGCTGGAATTCTTTTGGATTTTGCATTTGCATCTCCATCATCTAGCATAGTACCTTGCATAGAATTATTTGGTGTTTTTGTTCCCTCTCCTCACCTATATTATAAACTTCTTGCAGGTGTGAATTATGTTTTTTGCTGCTTCTTTTTTAAAAATTCTTCTCATAGGTCCTGGTAGAGTTTGTGACCTTAACTGATTCTTAGTAAAACTCATATTGATGATATCTATATACTGATATAGTCATATACTGCATCACTGAATAGGGACAAGGAATGCCTTGAAAGGTTAGTAGGTGGGACTTCAATACCTTTCTTTCATGACTTGACTGTCTGATCATTTCACTCATGCAAAAATGGAGAAAAATAATAAAAGCAAATTTTATTACAGATATGAATTTCACCAAGAAGAAAGAACTGGTGCAAACTTGGGGAGAAGCTCTAACAGTTTTTGTGATAGAAAAATTAAGGAAATTGGGGTTTATTCAAACCTAAATTCTTAGTTTTTGGAAGAGCATGGTTCAAAGGAAGATCAATTAAAATACATGGATTATAATTCTACTTAGAAAATTACTGCAGGGGACATGGGAAACTGTTAAGAATGAAAATTTGAAAACACAAAGAAAAATAATTCCTTAGAGAAAAAAGGGGGATTTTCTAAGGATTCTACTATGGATACATAGGGAACTTACCAATCAACTTAGATTTTGAAAGGGACAAATATAAAAGTGGAAATAAGGACAAATAAATAGAGGATAAATTTTTTAAAATGGTGTAGTCTGGGAGCAGCTAGGTGGTGCAGTGGATAGAGCATTGGCCCTGGAGTCAGGAGTACCTGGGTTCAAATCCGGTACCTAGCTGTGTGGGCTTGGGCAAGCCACTTAACCCCATTGCCTTGAAAAAAAAAAGAATTAAAAAAAGGTGTAGTCCTCTAGCATCAATATTAGAAGTACTGAAGCACAGAATGAGCTGGTAAGAAAAGCTAAGGACAACAAAAAAGCTTTTTACAAAAGTTCTATTGGGAAAAAAAGAGGATCAAAGAAGGAATAAGAACAATAATTAGTGTAAATGGACCTATGATAACAGATAATAAAGAGAATACAGAGCTTTTCAACTTTCATTTTGCTTCTATTTTCTTTTCCAGAGAGACTGTTCTTTGATTTGGGAAAAATAGAATGAAAATGGCTAATAGGGATTTGATTGCTGAGATAAGTATGAAGAGAGCACCTATCTTCTCTTACTGCTTTCATCTTAGTGGGTTCAGCTGAACTTTATCCTTGAATACTCCCAGAACTGATGCATCTGTATTCTTCAAAAGATCATAGAGAATAGGAGTCCGACCTCAGGATTGGAAGACAGATATCCTGATTTTAGAAAGGGCACAGTGGATAGAGCACCAATCCTGGAGTCAGGAGGACCTGAGTTCAAATATGACCTCAGACACTTAATAATTACCTAGCTGTGTGACCTTTGGCAAGTCACTTAACCCAATTGTCTTGCAAAAAAAAACACAAAAAAACTAATGAACAAAACAAAACAAAAAAGAGCTTGAGAGAGAAGACTGCCATCTACAAATTATGACTTGGATTCCTGGATAAAGTCTAGAATGTATTGTTAAAGATATGCTTTGTGAACATCCAAAGGAAATAATGATCACTAAGAACCAGCATGGCTACATCAAGATCAAGTCATGCCATACTTGCTCTATTTCCTTTTTTGCACAAGATTACTGAAACAGATCAAGAAAATGCTATAAAACATAGAATCATAAATTTAAAACTAAAAGCAGCTTTAGAGTTCCACCAGTTCAACCCCTTATTTTGCTAATGAGTAAACAGATCTATAGGAATGAAGTGAATCTCCCTAAGGTCACATTCAAACCCAATTCTTTTTACATGTATATATGTATATATATATATATATATATATATATATATACATATATATATATGTGTGTGTGTGTGTGTGTGTGTATACATATATATATGTATATATACATATATATATGTGTATATATAACTGGTTGAATGGCTCAATCCAAAAAATAGTCATTAATGATTCAATGACAGCTTGGATGGAGGTTTACAGTAAACTCCCCCAGGGCTATATGTGTGGTCTTGCTCTTTAACATTATCAGGGACTTGGTAGGCTTATTGAATGTGTAGATGACATAGATCTGGCAAGAGTAGCTGACACTCCAAATCACAATCTGGATTAGCAAAGTTCTTGACAGGTTAGAATTAGATATAATAAAATTTAATAGTAATAAAGATAAACATTCATGCTTGAATTTTCAAAAAGCATCTTCACAAGTACAAGATGAAAGAAATGGCAGTTCATCTTTAAAAAGATTAGTTGGTGGAGTGGTGTTTAATGAATGAGTCTTTAACAGGGGTGGGGATCCTTTTTTCTGCCAAGGGCAGAAGGTCATAGAAAATTAACAACTTAAAAATTGGCCTGCTATATTTGGTTAAACATTTAATTATTTCACCTCTAAAAAGCTTCTAATTTATTGAATTTCAATTCCTGCCTATGGTTGCCTTGGCATTGCCAGACCAAATGATTTCTGTCCTTATACAATGAGATTTTCTTTACCCCTGTTGCAATTTAATGTGATCACAGACTTTGTTAAGGGGGCATAGTGCTAAGGACTATTTTGCTCTAGATGAGGCCATACAATGAAGATAGCAGTAATAATATCAATAGCATTAATATACTGCTTTAAGGTTTACAAAGATATTTTCAAATGTTATTTTATTCTTACCACAACCATTGGAATGAGGTACCACTATTATTCTTTTATTATAGATAAGGAGACTAAAGCAGACCATTTAAATAACATAGCTAGTAAATCTAAAATTGGATTTGAACTCTTTCTGATTCCAAGTCCAGCTCTTTATCCACAGACCCCCTTTGATGTCTCAATCTGCCTTAATTTCACATCTGTAATATTATGTACAGTTTGAGACACCATGCTTTAAAGAAGTCATTGATAGCCTGGAGAATATCCAAAGGAGAGCTACTAAAAGGGTCAATGTTAAAGAAAGAATTCTTGTTCATCTTTGGGTAGACTAGATGATCTTTGAGATCCCCAGTATGGAATTTGAATTCATGGTCAAGTTATTTTTTTTTTGAAGTGGTACTTAATATATTTCCCTTTTGATAATGTATTATATTTGTATAAAGAAAAATAATGTGGCAACAGGTTGGTGTTTGATTAGGGAGTTTTGGTTTTGATTTGCTCCTACAAAATGATACATTCACTCCAACAAAACTAAAAAGAGTATATTTAATAAAATGATTATAAACCAGGTAGAAATAAATCAGTTTTAGAGCAAAAGTAACCAGTAAGTCCCAATATAATAAAAAGAAGAGCAAAGTCTTCATAAATACAGATATTAAGAGAAAACATCACCAATTGGGGGAGCTTTCACATCTGAATTAACAGCGGCTGGGGAGTCCCAGGGGTATAGCCTTCAGAATGCCGATTGGGAAGGCCCCAGGCAGAGTGTCTTCTCCATGGGTAAAACTCCAATCTGAAGAGGGTCTAATTAGATCTTAAATAGCTTGAGAACAAAGAAGGCTTCTTGCCAATTTTTTTGTGGAAAAAGACCAAATTCTCCAGGTTATCTGAGGAGGGAGCCACCCCCTCCCTGAACTCCAAGAATTATGGTGTTTACATTCAGGAATGGCTAGTTCCTGAAGAGATAGGCATTGTTAATCAAGTATGGCCTTGAGAGTCCAGCCCAGACCAGTCAAGGACATTCAGCAGTTCTTTTAAATACTCAAGCTGTTTTAAATATATTCATGAGATCAGTCCTGCTCATGTACCCTCCTTGTACATCAGGGGTGAATTGGGAATCAGTGATTCTCTGTATACCAGATGCAAACTGAGGGTCAGTAATTCTCTGTAACTAAACTATAAGACCTTAGCATGGAAAATCTTATATCCTATGTATTAACCATACAGTTGGCATTCTAGATTGCTCTTCCTGTCTGATCACCTTCACTGCAACATTGACCTCTATCTGAAGGAGTCAAACCATAAAGCTCTCACAGTTCATTCAACAGGCTTAGAATCATTAGTATCCATTACTCACTCATAATGTGGGTTACATTGTATTCATGAATAAATATTAAATTCTATATGGGGTCCTTAACAAGATTTTGTTGGATGATGCAGCCCAGGAGAGCTGAAAGGATGGAATTTTACCCCTAGAATGAACAGTTGAAACAAAAAGAAGCAGTACTCAGAAGGGAAACAAAAAAGGGCATCTCCTAGTTTTGAATTCATATTTCAGATTTTGAGGGAGTTACTTATTCATTATGCCTACTCTAGCAATCATGTGTTTTAGTACACTTGATGGGTTTCTTCCTCCCTGGGAATGAAATTTGGATTGACAGCATTCTTTGTTTGTTGTTTGAATATTGTTGCAAGGTGTAACAGATAGTTTCACTCCTTTCCCATTGTGATTGTTCATTATCTGGCCTAAAATGGATTAAGACCATGGCAGTAGCTACCAGTGTCATTCCCAAAGAGATTTCATTCCAGCTTCCTCCAGGGTTACCCTATCTACTCTTCCAAATCAGAAAACCTCCTCCAACCCAGAGAACTGTGAAAAAAACACATCAATACCAAAAAAAAAAAACCCCAACAAAAACCAGATTCTAAATACAGAGTCCCTTTCCTTTTCCTCCTCTCCCTCCTGTTGCTATTTCTAAAAAAGGGACCTCTCCCTGACAGGTAGGGAGAAAACATAATTTGGATACTGCTACTCAGGTTAGTTCAGGAACAAGATTGGGGAAACAAAGTCTCAGTGCTGGGATTGGCTTAAAGTGGGTTATGAAACTAGGACATCTTATCTTTAGAAACCTTGAATGAAAAGTCAGGAGGAGGAAGGGTTTTTTGAAACGTTGGCGTTCTCATTTCAGCTCTCTTTCAGGTGGCAAACCCAAGGAGACCTGAGTTTTCTTTTCAGTTGTTGGGTCCTGATTTTTCTATCACTGACACTTTTGACTTCAGGATAGAATACAAAGCTAGCCATATTGTGACTCTTATGATATTAGATAGAGCCCCGAGAAGTAGAGCTTCTATGGATTATTGTGACCATTGTGACCTAACTGAACTGAGCAGTCATAATAGAGCAGGGAAAAGATGAGAAATGGGATATAAGGATAAGTGAGCAGCTTCTAGTGCATGTGGTCACTCTTCCATTCCTTCATTCATCACCACAGGGAAATCTCTAGATCTTGAGGGGCAATTAGGTGCCATAACAAACAGTGACAGGCCTGAAGTCAGGAAGACTCAGCTTTCTGAGTTCAAATCAGACATTAAATAGCTGTGTGGGCGAGTCACTTCAGCCATGAGTTTGGCTCAGTTTCCTTATCTGTAAAAATGAGCTGGAGAAGGACATGGAAGTGTCTTTTCCATGAAAACTCCAAATGGGGTCACAGAGAGTCAGACAGGACTGAACAGCTAGATTCTAAAGCTGTTCAACAGATCTCTTCAGTCAGATTTCCTGCTTTTTAGGGAGGAATTCCTAAGCATTTGTGTTATAAAACCAAGGAATCAGCAAGCATTTATTAAACACACTGGGATAAAAAGTTAAAACATCCTCTCCCCTCAAGGAGTTTGCATTTGTCACAGAGTTTTAGGAAACTCTGTACCTATCTTTTGTAATTAAAAAAAAAAGAGTTCTTAAGTAGCATTTCTTTGTTTAGAAAATAAACATGGCTTAGGGAAAGTACTTTCTCTAAGGGTAAGCACATTGAACTTGGAGTCTGAAGTGACCTGGGTTTGAATTCAGTATTTGATGCTTATCTTGTAATCTGAGCTGTCTTCTGTTATCTGATATAATGTGCCTCAGAGGAAATTAAAGATTGACACAGAACTTGAATATAGATATATAGTGTTTTAAACAGTTCAAACATTGGACCATGTCAAATAAAAGTCAAATAGTATTATTAATTCATTTAGAATATATCCAGAAGCTTTGGAGCTAAAAAAGAACTTAGACAACATCTGCTCCAACATCCTCAAAATGAGGAAATTGAGGTACAAAGGGATGAGGTAACTTGTTTATGGTGGTATAGCAAGTAATAAAAAGAGATGACAGACAAAGCCCCCTGACACCAAATAAACTGTTTTCTACTTGATTCTGTATCTCAATAAAAGTTATTGCCAAGTATCCATTTTATAATTCTTTTTCCATCAGTAAACAAATAAAAACTATTTCCCCGAGATTTTAATCATATATATGTATAAATGTATATAACACATATATATCTATATATTTCTTATGAGCACAATATAATCAAATTTGAGTCTCTCTCTCTCTCTCTTCTATTGTTTTTGAGTTGTTTTTTTTAATAAATAGCTAGTATTTGGCATAGTAGACAGTATTGGATGTGGAACCAGAAACACTTTAGTTTGAATCTCACCTAGGTGATTCTAGTTGTAATATCCTGAAATTAAGATTTCTTAGTCTCAGTTTCCTCATCTGTAAAATGGGAAAAATAATAGAATCTTATCTCACAGGTGGTGGTGTGTGCATATAGGATAATATGTAAAGTACTTTGAAATTCTTAAAGTGCTATATAAGTTCATGCAGCAGCAATTGCTATTGATCCTTCTTCCTCTTCCTCCTCTTAAATTCTGCCTCAATCTCTGATAATAATCCTTAAAACTCACCTCTGACTAATCTTAAATGCCTTCTACTGTAACCCTAATCCTAAAATCACTACTACTACTACTACTACTACTACTACTACTACTACTACTGCTACTGCTGCTTCTACCTCAAGGAGAAGATAGAGGATGAGGAGAAGGAGAAGAAAGGAGGAAGAAGAACAGTAGTGGTGTTTCCCTCCTAGTCAGTTCCTCTCCTACCTCTCAGATTCAGGCAGTATCTGTCTCATAATTAGGTTGTCTTCCAAAAGTTTTTCTAACCATTTAATTGGAACATAGAATACATCTTACTGTGGAAGATTTTTTTTTTTTTAGAATTTAAAAGCATTTATTTTTATTTAGAGCTATAATTAAGATTTTTCTAAATGGTTCACATTTCTCAAAATAATCTGACTGGCAAGAAGCTAGCAAACATACAAATTGCCTTTTTTTGGAATTAAAAAATTTTGCACCAGAGAAAACAACTCAGGTCTTTGTAACTCCTATTTGTATAATTTTAATATAAAATGATGCTTAGGTTTTAAGTGCAGGTGAAACACAGAAATTCACTAATTCTACCAAAATGTACAAGATTTGGAACACTAACATATTTGCTAAAAAATAGCACATTTTTAGCTAAGGGGAATATAAAGCCTTTAAAAAATGTAGACAGCACATTAAATTACAAAAGAAGAAATGCTTTGGATGATATTACTCTAACCAGTTCATGAATGCTTCTTTTATTCATAATGAGGGTGAATTACACAACAATGTTGTTTTGAGTTAGAATATTTTTGGAGGAAGGGAGAAAGAGATATAGGAGTGAACAGCGAGAGAAGAACATTTCCATCCTTTCCAGGGTATTAATCTCACCTTAGGTAAAAATTTTTAGAAAGAATTTTCCTTGTCCTCTCATTTTCTTGTACTCCTTTCTCACTTCTTTTTGGGTCAGGATTGAATCTGATATTGCACTTTAGGTTTTCAGTTATCCATAAACCTCATAGATCTAATTTTTCCATTCTGCTCAGACCCTTTCCTATCTCACTAAAAACTCTTTTCTGTAAGGTTATCAAAACAGTATACTCACAAAGGGAAATCAGATGTATTGCCTAGCTGCTGTCCCAGCCTACTCTGATGTGAATATTCCACTTATTAAATTACTTATAAAATCAATCTGGAGCTTCCCAGCCTCTTTCATTGTATCGTATTAGATCCTTTCTTTGGGGAAGCTTTGAGTGTCCCACTGAAGGGAAATTTTCAGTCAAGACAGCCCTCCAAGCCAAGAGTTTAGTCTTCAGAGGAGTATCAATCACAACCATAAGGTGACCTTCAAGTTTTGGGAATGGGGAGGATTGAGGTCCCAATTTCCCAATCAACCAGTAGATTTTGTTGTTGTTTAGTTATTTCAGTCTGACTTTTGTGCCCCCATTTGGGGTTTTCTCAGCAAAGATACTGAAGTGTTTTGCCATTTCCTTCTTTGGTTCATTTTTCAGATGAGAAAACTTAATCAAACATGATTCTTTGACTTGCCCACACAGTTAGTGTCTAAGGCTGGATTTGAATCAGATCTTCTTGACTCCAGACCTGGTACTCTATCCACTGTACCACCTAGTTGTCCTTGCCAATGAAAAAAAGTTATTAAGCATTTTCTAAGTGTAGGAACTGTGTTAGGTTTGAGAGATGTAAATGCAAAGAATAAAACAATTCCTACTTCCAAGAAACTTATATTTTAATGGAAAGGATAATAAATACATATAAAAATATATAGAAAAAAAATAAAAAGTGATTATATATGAATCCAAAAACTAAAATATAAGGTAGTTAGGGAATTAGAGTGGCTAGCCATATGGTGGATACAATACTAGGAATGGAGTCAGGAAGACCTGAGTTGAAATCCAGCCTCAAAAACATAGTAGCTGTGTGACCCTGGGCAAGTCACTTAATCCCTGTTTGCCTCCGTTTTCTTACCTCTAAAATGAACTAGAGAAGTAAATGGCCAACCATTTCAATATCTTTGCCAGGAAAACTGCATATGGAATCATGATGAGTCAGGTACAACTGAAATGACTGAACAACAACAACACAGTTAGTCAGGGCATTTGGGAAGAACTGGAAAAGCTTCAGAAAGATCATGACAGGTCCCAGTGAGCTGACTGAGATCTTTTAAGTGTTCCTTTTTAAATCATCAATTGTTTGACTTTAATATGGGAGATAAAGAGAAAAGATAAGGAGCCAATGATAAGCATCATTCAGTGGGAAAGGCAGAGAAGGGCAAGGAAAAAGGGAAGTCATCTTGAACATGACTGCTCTATGATTGAGGATATACTAAGGTTCTAGGAGATGACCTGTCTGTACCAACATGCAGATTATGGATAATGCTATCAAGTCATCTCTTCTACCACAATCACCACCATTGCTGCTGCCCCCACTATATCACAATATTGTACTCCCCTTTTTTTCCCTCTGCAAGGCAATGAGGTTAAGTGACTTACTCAAGGTCACACAGCTAGGTAATTATTAAATGTCTGAGGTCAAATTTGAACTCAGGTCCTCCTGATTCCAGGGTCAGTGCTCTCTCCACTGTGCCACCTAGCCACCCCACTACCTAGTTGCTCCTGCATTCATTTTTTAAAGTTAAAGTGTTGGACCCTTTGTAATAGTGGTCGAGCATTATTTGAAGGAAGAAAGAGATTCTAGAGATAGAGGTGAGGAGAGAATATATTCCAGGCATGAGGACCAGCCAAGGTAAACATATGTAGGAGAGATGAGTTTTATGTCTGAGGATCAGAGAGAAACCCATTTTAGTTGGATCACAAAGTGAACAGTTGGAGCTGATAGGAGAAGGTCAATTCAGGACAGGTTATAAAGGGCTTTAAAAGTGCAACAGAGGAACTTATAGTTTACCCGGAAGGCAATAGGGAGCAACTAGAACTAATGGAGTGGGACAATGACATGGTCAGATTCCAGTGACACTTGCACAGCTGCTGTGGATAGTGATTAGTTTAGGTTCTAACCATCCTAAGAGATTCATCAAGGGGAATTAGGGAGCTGATACAGCAGAGAGAAAGACTGGTGGTTTGTTGGAAGGTAGGGGTAGGTGGTTGTGTTGGAGACAACTTCTTGGATTTGCTGTCACAGTGAGAGTTGGATGCAACCTGCCTTCCCATCTTGGCCTTCATTGTGGAAGGTCAAGAACCAGAACCCGTCTGACAATGTACCTGTGAGTTTTTGTGGATAGTGATGTAAATGCTCATGGTCATGTGGTATTGGTGATAGTGATCTCTTCTAAGTTTTCTCTTTTCCAGGCTAAAATGCATTAAGAGTGAGAGGAGACTTCTTTTAAATAAAATAATAATCTAAGGTCTTTTCAAATGCAAATCACTTGTCAAAACCAGTTCAATATCTAGGTTCTAATTGTTTGAACGCATATGTATGACTTTTTAAATCTAACTTGGAGGTGGCATGAAATTGAGGGATTGTTAAAGTTGATGACAGAATTTTGATGCAAAAAGATCTTTATTACCCTGCAGTTTAATACAATTAATGTAGGATTAAATGTAAATTATTCTTGAGTCCAAGAAAATAAACTTTTAAAGTCTAGTATTAGAAGAGCATGGTTGGAAATCAGTTGATGGGAAAAATATTTCTTGATTTTAATGTATTGCCAACTCAATATAAGTTAGTTAGTTGTGTGATATGTCAGCCACCCAAAGCTAAGGCAACCTTAGATAACATGTATAATAGAATATAGGACCCACAATGCAGCATATACAGATTTATCCACAGGTAAATTTATAGTATTGGATGCAGTTCTAGGAATCATATTTTAAGAAGAACAATGAGAAATGATTTCATTCAAATAAATCTGGTCATGTTGATGAGGGAATTTGAAACCTTACTGTATGATAATTGAAGAAACTAGGTGATATTTCATCTAGAGAAGAGATAACTTGGGGAAACAAATAACAATTGTCTTTAATTGTTTAATTGTTTTAATTGGATTAGACTTGTTCTGCCTGACTTCAGAGCAGACAGAATTGAAGTGGTAGAAAATCAGAAGACAGTTCATTATAAGGAAGAACTTGTCAGAAGTAAATTGGGCTGCCCTCAAAAGAAAGATCCTCATCACTGCAGCTGTTCAGGTAGAGATTCGATAGCTGCTATTAAAGGGGGGGGGCTAGTTTTGGTATAGATGACCTTTGAAGTCATTTCAAACTTTGAAATCTTACAATTCTGTGAAATTTAACAAACATCTATTAAGCATCAATATATCATTCTAGATTGTTGTTCAGTTGTATCTGAATTTTTGTGACCCCTTTTAAGGTTTTCTTTGCAAAAATACTGGTGTGGTTTGCCATTTCCTTCACCAAACCATTTTACAGAAGGGGGAAAAATCGAGACAAACAGCTTTGGACTCAGAAAGATGAGTTTTCCTGACTCTGGGCCTGGTACTCTCTCTGTTGTGCCATCTAGCTGCCCCCATCTAAGTGGGACTTCAAAGGTAATTTACCTCCTCATTTTATAGATGAGAAAACCGAGGTCCAGGTTAAGCTAACTAATTTGCCACCACATAGATATCATCAGAGGTGATGATCCCAGGAGTTCTAAATCCAGAGGCAGTGTTCTTTCTATGTTAGCACATGACTGCCACAATCCATCAGTCCTCCAAAAATGGATATGATTTTGACAGTTTGATAATTGCAAGAGCATGAGACTAATGGCTCTATAGTAAGTTTTTAGTTCCCTACTTAATGCTAGAAAATGAATTTGCTTAAAAAAACAAAGATATCTATTTTCAGAATTATGACTTAGAGTTTTGATTTCACTTCTATGAGGTGAAAAAATGTTTCACCTTTGACTTAACTTCTGGAACCTGAATCAGAAAGGTTTCTGCTAGGCAAAGGGTAGTGCTATCGCATGTACATTTTATAAGTGGATTAAATTCAAGGTGACTCAGGTAAAATTGACTATAATTCCATTAAAACTTACATGATATACATTCAAGCCTATACTATAATCTTGTCAAAAGGGAAAGAGAAATAGCATTTCTGGGGGTAGCTAGATAGCATAGAACATGGAGTATTGGGTTTAGAATCAGAAAGCATTTTCTTCGTGAATTCAAATCCAGCCTCAGACATTTCCTAGTTGTGTGACCCTGTCACTTAAACTTGTTTTCCTTGGTTTCCTTATATATAAAATAGAGAAGGATATGGCAAAACATTCCAGTATCCTTGCCACAAAAACCCCGGAGTCACAAAGAATCAAACACAACTGAAAAAGAACAATTGCTGTTCTATAGTGAGCTTTATGAGAAAAAAATGTTGAATTTGGAGCTTGTGGATTTGGCTTCAGTACTCTGAGTCTTTGAGCAGCCTGTCTGAGTCTCAGTTTGTAAAAAGAAGGGCTTAGAGTAGTTGATATCTCAGGTTCTTTTGTGCTTTAAATCCATTTTTCAATTACCTGTGATAATTAAAGAAATGAGACCTTTTTTTGCATGATAATAATTCTCATAATTTTGCAGTATTTTTTATAGAATTTTTTTTATTGTCTGGGAATCTTAGGTTTTTTTTTCAGGTATCAGGCCTGGGTTCAGCTATTGAGAAGGAGTATATAAATTGCTGATATTTATTGTCTGTTAATATTTTTATAGTCTTGAGTTTCAATATAGCAACATGTAAGAAGGAATTTACTTTAGTGGAACCCCAATACTTCAGAATATTTCATGCAGCACTTTAAAGACCCTTCAGATATATTTGGATAGTAAAATCCCATAGTTCTAATTGACTTGAAGCACCCCTTCTCTTCAGGTGGGAGCAGATTCAAGTATTTTGAAGTAGCAGTGGAAGCTCCTAGTTAAGAATGGATTGAAGAAATACCCATATGATTAGTAAAAAGTCTGACCTGTAGACCATTTCTAAGGGAATATAGCACTGATGCTGTTTTAAACTAAACACTATGTGATGAATTTAGTGGTTCAAAATAGTTTAATCAAGCTAATATTGCCTTTCTCCTTGGGGGCAAGGGTTTATTTTTTGTGTCATGGACAATCTTAAGAAGTCTGATGGAGTCTAGATGATTCTTCTCAGAATAATGTTTTTAAATACATACAATAAATTACGTAAGATTACAAAAGAAACCATTTGTATTGAAATACAGTTGTCAAAATAAATTTTTAAGAGGGCTCTAGCATCCCAGGTTAAGAACCCTTTCCTAAGGGGGCTTGATTTAGGACAGGTAAGAACATTATATGCCTTAAATTTTATATCTTTATTATTATTATATGTCAAATATTGTGTCCTAAAATTTAAATGCTTTCAAAGTGCTTGAAAAGTCTCTTTAGGTAATTTAAACATCATTCCTGTAAGATATTTTCCATTATGTAATCTCAGCAAGAGTTTGCTAGGCAAAGGCAAACTTTAAAATTGTGTCAGGTTCTCAATTAGTGAGGCTGACATGAATGTGTCAATGACAGATTCCACTGACCATTTGTACATGTGATTAAAAATACTATTAGTCCTAAAGAGAAAACATTTCAGCAACCTAGGGCTATTTCTGCCCCAAATCAAACACTGACTTCAAACCCAAAAGATTTATATTTCTTCCTCTCCTTTTCCAGAATTTTGGAAGAATCAAATCTGGTAATTTTGAAATGTGGTCCCATAAACACTTTGATATTCATTAACTTTTTTTCCCTTTTAAAATAAAGGTTAGATCTGATTTTTTTTTAAAAATCCTTATTTCTCATGCCCGCATCTCCCAAAACCAAAATAAAACTTGTCTTTTCTCTTCAGGAGAATGCTGTGAATGGAGAACACCTGTGGCTGGAGACCAACGTCTCAGGTGACCTGTGTTACCTTGGGGAAGAAAACTGCCAAGTCAAATTTGCAGTGAGTGTTATAGCCTCATGCATTACTGACCTTTTTACAATTTTTTTTTCTGGAAGGCTAGTGATGAGATCAGAAAATAGATGATAGGAAGGAAGGGTTTTTCTTTTCTCCATAGTCCAAGAAGCATCTTAACATCTTGAAAAAGGGAGGTCATTATTGTTTTTTGTATGGAAAGGCTCAGGGCAAGGATACAGTTCCTTCAATCTGCATAACAACAAAGTTTTCAAGATTTGAGGCTAACATTTATGGTTTCATTATGTAACATCTTGTTTTCTATCCTTTACTTTTTTGTAACTAAATCAATTAGGTGTGAGGAGGGAATAGAAGAAAGTGTAGTCACTTGGAGGAGAATTTTTCTGTGGGCTTTTTTTTTTTCTGTGGGCTTCTTTACACAGTTATATGTTCTGTTTAGTGGGGTGGAGGGAAGAAAATGGCTCAACATTGAGGAGGAGTACCAATTTACCAGAAGCTTTGTATCTTCTGATAGGCAAAGATAATATGTGGTGACATTATCATATGAATGAGGGGAATGATCTGTTACACAGATGTCTGTGCCTAAATGATGATTGTTATTGTATTCCATATAAAAGGACATGGTTCCTTTAAAAAGAAGGTAGTCTTTGTCAGAAAATAACTCATAAATGTCACTGAGGAGCTGGAGCCTTTAATTTCTAATTAATAAAATACAGAATTATGCATATTCAAATTATTGATCAGAAAAAATGTGGAGAAGCTAAAACTAAGTTACTCAGAGGAAGAGAGGACAACATTCCTTCCCTTCTGAAAGGGAAAAAAAGAATAATACCAGGATGTCTTATTATCTGAAGAAAAAATGACGTCACTTACCTCTTTCTTCTTGGCAACAAGGAGAAAAGAAAAAGTGGGTAGGGGAATGAAGAGAGCAAAGCACTTTTTTGATTAATTTATTTTTATACTAATTTTTAAGTGAAATTAAGCCCTACCTTCCTGGAGGAGTTAAAGACTCTGTAGTAGCAGAAAAGCTACTAGTGTTTTTGATGCCTAGATTCTCTGAAACCCCCCCCAGAAATCAAGCTAGAGTCATAAGCTATATATGTTTAGTAAAGACTTTGATTTGGAGTTAAAAGATTTGTGAGGAGGCTAGATCTACTCAAGTCTGGGGATGAATCAAAATTATTTTGTTAAGTTTAAGAAAATCAACTGGATGACCTAATGAATAGCCAGAAGTGACCTAATGAATAGTCAGGAGGACATGAGTTCAAATTCATATTGAGATATTTTCTAAGTAGGTAATCCTGAATAATTCACTTAACCTTGGTTTGTTCAATTTCTCATCTGTAAGAGAATAATAATTAAGTACCTACCTTTCAGGGTTGTTCAGAGGATCAAATATTTGTAAAAATTTTACAAATATTTTTACTGTATCCCTGGTACATAATAGATGCTTATTGAATTCTTGTTTCCTTCTTTTCTTACGTTTGAAAGCTATTAAATGGAATTTCTATTTTACCTAGAGTTTGGTATTTCTTCAAATCTTGCTTTAGGTGGTGCATTTTATTCAAATATAGTTTTCTTTCACATTTAGGCTTTTTAATTCTAGTACACACACATATTTTAAATTATAAGAAGCACAGCTTATTGAGGAAAACTGTTATTTTTAGTTAACCAATTGGATGGGAAACCTGGTTATTTGGTCCTACTTCAAAACATCAACAACCACCTGGCAACAGTTTATTACAACTAGTAAATAGGTGCTTAAGAAGAATTAAATAACTTCATTTGTCTTGACTTTGTAAATTAGTAAGAAAATAGTTTATAAACCTTACAGTACCAAGAGGCTTAGTATAGCATAAGGCATAGGATTTTGGACCTGGTGTCAGGAAGACCTGGGTTCAGATCATGCCTGCAACACATATTGATTTATAACCACAGGCAAATTATTTTACCTCTCAGACAATTACAAAGCAAGTGCTAATACGCATCTGGAGAGAGAATTTCCTCACTGGCCATTTCCCATACCAGTAATAACACAGTCCTTTAAGAAAAAGGAAAAAAAAATACCATACAAACAAATCTTTGTGTCAAATGTTGTTATTGAAGATATGTTGTAAGTAAAAAGATCTAAACTGACTTTACTTGGTCCCTTAGGACAGGATTAGGAGCAATTGGTAAAAAGTGCAAAAAAATAAATATCAGCTTGAAGTAAGAAAAAGCTTCCTAAGAATTAGAGATATCCCGTAAGTGGTAGGGGGAGCCTCCAGAGGTAACTAGAGACATTCCATCAAAGGTAGGATGATGTTTTTGGGGGTGTGAGGTAGAGAGCATTCTTGGTAAGTCATGGATTGTACTGTGAACTGATCCCAAGGTTTTGATTCTCTTTTTAGTATTCATGTTAGCATCATCATAAATACAAACCTGTGTAGGGTGTCAGCAAAAGTCACATGGAGACATGTTTTGTTCTGTTTTGCATTGGCTGGTGAATTGTGAAAGAGCTCTAATTCCTTTAAAATAAGATCCCTTTGTAGATAGGTCCTTGGGGAAGAGTGCCATCTTTTAAACATGTACAACTTTCTATTCTTCTCCATATCCTAATAAATATCAAATACAGTTTATAGATCACTATTTCTCTGAAATTGAGAAAAATTCAGAAGTATTGTAGATCAAAAAAAAGTCCTATTAGTTTTACTTTCCTCTAAATTTCTCTTCAGATTTGCTTCAAAAAGAAAAAAAGACCCTTATGATGTTGTGGCAACAATATCAGGGAATTCAGGGAATTGAACTGATCATATTTCTGTCTGTACTTCTAACTGGGTGGCCTTTTCAAAACTACTTCATCCTTATAGATCTTTATTTTTCTGGGATGTCAAATGAGGAGTATTGACCTACTTTATCCCTAAGTTCCTTTCTGGTTCCTTAAAGGACAGATTTTTAATGAACTCATAAGAAGAGATTACTATTCCTGAGCAAGTTTGTTTGATCTTCCTGTCTTCCTGTGTCTTCCTGTCTTCACAACTGTTATAGGATCATACTTTTAGATTTAAAACAGACCATAGATGCCATTGAGTACCATTGCCTCATTTTACAGATGAGGAAACTGAAGGCAAGGGAGGTTAAATCACTTTGTCCAGAATTGCACAGCTAGTAAGTATCTAAAGATATAAACTTAGCTCTTCCTGAATCCATAAATATCCCCGCTCTAGTCACTACATTATCTAGCTAGCTTCCACTGTGTAAAATATAACTTGAGTGGACTTAGAGAATTGATACCTTCATTTTTCAAGAAAAAATAACTAATAGATTGATGCTTATTTCTTAAATATTGTATAATTATTATAACTAGTGACATCCATTTAAAATTAGGAACTTTTGCACCAGAGTCAAGAAAGTTAATGATGGGGAAAGAGCCAGAGACCCTAGGTCTCTAGTATGAAAGAAGAGGTTCTCAACACTGAAGATTACTTTAGTAACTTTCAATTTAATGATCATTTAAATGTCCTACTACTAAAGTTCCAAGTATCAGAGACACAAAGACATTAAGATCATAGATTTAGAGCTGGAAAGGGTTTCAGAGGTTCTATAGCTTAACTCCATCATCTTTCCACAGGGAACTCATATTCTGAGACTGACAAAATGTAAGCAGATAAATACCTAATATTAGAGAATTAACTCACAGGACAATCAGTAACAATATCCTATAGAAGACTTGGATGGTAACTAATGAAATTCTAGGGTCAGGACTTAACATGTTACTTAGTTTGTGGTCTCCAAAAGCATCCATCCACTGGGGAAGGCATGAAAACCTGCTCATGTTCCATTAGAATGTGAGCTCCTTGAGGATAGGACTATTTTTATCTTTCTATCTCTGGCCCTTATCCAGATTTGATTTAGATTTGATTTGGAGGTAGCCACTATTCTTTTCATAACTAGATGCATGTAAGACTTTCTAGTTTTGAAGTTATAAGTTGATATAATTGTGTAATACTTATAATGATAGCATTACTATTTGTTGCTTTTTTCATGATCCAGATACCCAGGAACATGTTCCCATAAGGGAATCTAATTAACTAACTAATCTAAATAAGAAGAATTCTTTCTTGAGAAATGGTTTGCAAAGAAAGCAGTTTGGATTTTTGTCTTTCTCTTTCTTGCTTGTTCCTTTTACCCTTGAGTGATTCCGGTAAAATATCTAAAATAGAGCTTAGCTGTCTAAGGTTTTTTTCTTAGGGAGTGTCTTTCTCTTATTTACCTTGTCTTCACTCCTTCATTCCTTTCATCTCTTTTTCACTTCTTGTCATTCTTCTCCCCTCACCTCCCCCCTTTTTCTCATCTCCCTCTTCTTAAAACACCTCCTTTTGGTTATTTAGTTCCTGACACAGAGACTAATGAACTTATTTTCCCAAGGCTGGAAATTTCCTCTTTTCAGGAACAATGGTCACTGAACTATGCTCAGAGAAGAAATTTGAAAGGTATTCAGACACACTTAGGCAAAAACATGCTCTGCCTCCTGTGTACTTGTAGTCATATCTTGTTGAGGATGGGGAAAGGAGACAAAAAAAAATCCCCTTTCTCTATCTACTTTTGCTGGAAGGTTAAGAATTAGAAAGTTCTGCCAAAAGAAAAGGCTTAAAAGAAAGAGGGCTATTTTCATAGCTCATATGGAAAGCCCGTCCCTCTGATTGATAAGTTTGCCCTATATTTATTTAGTGTGCCAATCATCTTTTATACAAGGCCTTACAGGATTCAAACAGATAATGCTATGTCATCCCTAGAAAAGGGTATATGTTGCTGTGTCATCAGAGGACATTTAACTTCCTTTAGCAAGGATCCAGAATCTGTGTCCAGCTCCATGGGAGGTGAACCTCTGTGCATCCCTTAGAAATTTCAGAAAGAGATTAAGGGAACTCAGTTAAGTATTTCTATGATCAACTTCCTGCTACATATCTGTACCACAAAGAACTTCAGTTAAGTCTGGCCTTTGAAAATTGGGACACAACTCCAAATTACTATTGTTCCTATGGCAGACTATTGGATTATGCTCTTATCCCATCAGGACACCTAAATTGGGGCTCAGCACTCTCCTAAGGAAAGATCTCAAACCTTGGTACAGCAGCTATTCGCTCTTATCTAAAAAAAAACAAAAAACACTAGACTTGGCTTGGCTTTGTTTTCTAACCATTAATTGGTCTCTGGCTTGCTTCCTTTTCACTTTTAGGACTGTCAAAGCCTTTTTTCTCTCCTTATTTTCCAGGGTAATGCTTTCATTTCCATTTTGGTGATTTTTAAGAACACCAGGTAGCTACCCACAGTTACAATTAAACAAACCACTTTTGTACAAGGTAGTAATAATACAGTTATTTATATAACTATCCCAATAAGACCCTGGAATGAATGCTTAAACACTGGTCCCAAATTCCTTTGCTTATATCACTCCCTATACCTCAATTTCTTTACCCTGACTATTCTACCAATTGAATTTCTGTTCATCCTTTAAAATCCAACTCTAAATGTCATTTTCTCCAGGAAATCTTTGTTGATAATTGTGTTTCCTCCATGGATCTCACTTAAAATGTTTGCATCTCTCTTATGCACTTATTACATGATACATAGTATTGCAATTTTATGTATGAGAAGAAGCATGGTATACTGGATTAAGGCCAATCTTGAAATCAGGAATGTCTGGCTCAAGTCCCAGTCTTCCAGGCAACTTTCTAAGACCCTAAGTAATAGAGGAGTCACCAATCTAAATTGATGGAGGAAGTTTGGACTCTGGAAATTATCATCATAGGTTAAAGCAAAGATCTGAACCCCAACTTTAGTGTTAATATGTCAAGATTTTTAATTATAGTTGCCATAAGTTTCCTGAGAATAGACACTGGGATGGTGGATAGAGGATAGGGGATAAGGGATAAGGGAATAGTGGATAAAAAGCCAGCCTCATGGCCAAGAAGACCTGGATTCATGTTCTGCCTTTGTTACATACTGTTCTTGTTATCTTAGGCAAGTTATCAACCTTTTAGGGCACTAGATGACTCTAAGATTATAAAATGCAGAACAGGATCAGCCTTGTATTGGCATAGAGAGTTTCTTTATCTGTGAGATCTGTTGTACCAATGAAATTACAAGTCAGTCCTTATCCTTATTGTTAGTTGCCAAATTTTTTAGCATAAAATATTTGTTGAACAAATTATTGATAAATAATTATAATGTTCAGTACTTGTGATATAATGAAACTAAAAGCTGGCATAAATAGAGAAAGAGACCTCAAGATGTGGTTGGGTTCTTTTATTTTTAGCATCTGGAAAGGATAGATGATTTTTCCTGGTGTTGGGGGAAGGATCAGACATTGAGCTTTTTCCTGCTCTCCAGGGTAGAATCCCTCTTTTTTTTCAAGTATCAGATGAGGAGAATAGGAATCTACTAGGCCATCCTGCTTTAAGACAGGGAAGGATCATTGAATAGATAGCTGTATTAGGTCATTTTTTGGTAGTCTTTTGTCTTTCTGGCAAAGACTTTAATTCTCTGATTTCTATGGCTGAAAACTTCCAACTTTAGTTAATAACCAAAGTACTTCCTAATTAGCATTGCAGTTTTTGCAGCAGGGGAAAAATGAAGTCTTGTGTCCAGTCAGAATTAATAAACATTTATTAAATACCTTTTGTATTCAAAGTACAAAGCTGTATGCTGAAAACAAAAAACAAAAAACAGCCCCAGCCATCAAAAAAAGCTTACATTCCTATATTTCTTCCTAGAAACCAAATGTTAAACTAGAATTGTTATTTAATATTGTCCCAGGTGGTGTATTTAAGTGCTCACTGCAGTCAATAATCTAATTTAGCTTGTTCAAATCAAGTAGGTTTATTTTATTTTATTTTTGAAGACAATCAGGATTAAGTGACTTGCCCAGAGTCACACAGCTTTTAAGTGTCTGAGGTCAAATTTTAACTTAGGTTCTCTTGACTCTAGGGCAGTGCTCTATTCCACTGAACTACCTAATTGCCCAAAGTAGGTATATTTTTAATACAGTTGTTTGCCATTTCCCAAATTTGTCAATAAGAGTTGGATTGTATCCCTCTTAACTAAAATGACCCAGATAAAGGACATAAAACAGTGGTGGCCCTTCCTCTTCTATTCGTTCTACTTGCAGTCAGTTTTTTGCTATCTGGGTTCTCTTTATAGATCATTAATGTTGCTGATCAGGTAAGAGAAGAAGGAATGACTCCTACTGTTTCCATGATTTATGTTTTTTTCCTAAAAGGATATCTGAATATGTCCCCTTGCATCTTCAACTCACTGCTCCTGGTTCCATCCTTAGGGGTCAAAGAGAATAAATCTGATTCCTCTTTTGTCTGATAGTTCTTCAGATACTCGAAGGCACTTGTCATGTCCCATGTGCCTTTTTCTTTTTATGTTCCAAACATAGCCTAGTTCCTCTAACTAGCTCTTATATGGCATGACTTCAAGGGTTTTTCATTCACAATTTTGACTCCTTTCTTCTGCACCTTCTCCAGCTTATCAATGTCCTTCTTTAACTGTATTACCCAGAATTGGGTATAGCATTGTACAATGGTAGTCTCAGTGAGAGCATGACCCATGAAACCACAAAAGTGTAAACTACTTTGAATAAATATTAATAGCAAAAAAAGCTTCAATGATCTCATGGGGACATTTATATGTGATCCTAATCTATCCCTGATATTATGCCTTCTTTATTTTGTTTCTATATAATATCTGACCTGGCCTTGGATTGGAGTGGGCATTCTGCAGTATTAACTTCTTGCTACCATGGCTTGGATCTCATAAGTAAACCTTAAACAAGAAAACAAACCCTCATAAATACAAGTTATTACCAAGCTGGAATGGGCCCCTCTGTGTTATCTGAGAAGGTCTTTATCCCTGCAGTTGGCATATCAGGGCAGGACAGATCAGCCTCTTTACAGTTGACCTACCTGGCAAGTTAATCTGTGCCCCCCCCCACAACTCTTGTGTCCTTACAAGCATTCCAGATGTATTCTAACCAGGGCAGTGTTAAGTAGGACTATCATGGAATTTCTGAAAGCTATACCAGTCTTACTGAAGTTGCAGATAGTATCTTTTTTGTGCAATCATACAGTTATCTGCAACTTCAGTTAAGTCCCCTAGAATCCCTGATCTTTTTCCAAACAACTATTGAATATACTTGTGAAGCCAGTTGTTTGAACCTAAGACCAGGATTATAGTGAATTCATCACATTAGATTCAACATTTCAAGATCTTTCTGGATACTGTTTTTTCATTCAGTATATTAGTACTGGATATACTATACTTCACAGCTTTTGTGCCACCCTCAACTTTCTTGAATGTGCTACTGATGCCTCTATCCAAATCATTGGTAAAAATGTGAACCATTTCAGAATCAAGCATGGATTCATTGAAGACTTTCTGTCATGGTGGCATTGATGTATTAACAACTATTCTTTGAGCCTATTCAGCTGCTTCTAAATCCATTTAATTGCATTAAACATTCAATCAATCAGGAAGTCTTTATTAGTTTTCTCTATATGCTAGGCACTATTCTGAGGATGAAGGATAAAAAGCAAAATAAAATCAGTCCTTACCCCAGAGGAGTGTATATTTTAATAGGTAGACAACATTTATAAATTAGAACATTCAAGAAAGACAGAACAGATGGATGGTAACCTTAGGAATGCATTAGCATCTGGGAGTGGGCCAGGAATGACTTTCTGGAAAAAGTATTGCTTTAAGCAAAGTCTTAAAAGAACCAGGGATTCCAAGAGACAGAAATTGAGTGCAAGAGTCTTTCAGATATTGGAAATATCCAGTGCAAAGTCACAGGGTTGGGAAATAGTGTCGTGTGGGAAGAGAATGTATGTGAATGATGATGTGGAGAAAGAAATTAAAACATTTGGCAACTTAATGGATATGTTGGATGAAAAAGAAAGAGGAGTTGAGGATGATGACAGTGAGTTTGCAAACCTGGGTCACTGGAACAATGGTAATGCTCCTGGAGTAGTAGGGAAATTCAGAAGAAGGGAAAGATTGAGAGGAAAGCTGAGGAATTCAGTTTTGAACAAATTGAGTTTGAGATGTCTATTGAATTTCCAATTTGAAATATTCAGTAGGCACTTTGTGATTCAGCACTGGAATGGATGGAGAAAGAATAGGTTTGGATTTATAGAACTGTCTATCACCTGCATTGGAGCTGCTAAGTGGCACAGTGGATAGAGTGCTGGGCCTGGAGTTAGGGAGATTCATCTTCCTGACTTCAAATCTGGCCTTAGTTACTTCCTAGCCATGGGCAAGCCACTCAATCCTATTTGCCTCAGTTTCCTCATCTATAAAGTGAACTGGGGAAACAAATGGAATCATTGTCAAAACAACTCTAAAAGGGGTTGTCTGACATTTCATATCAGACAAGACTGGAAAATGATTGAAAATCACCTGCATAAATATGAAGTCCAAACTGAAAGGAGCTGATGTGATGACCAACAGATAGAGTGAGAGGGGAAATGGATCTAGAACAGAACCTTGGGAAATACATTTAGGGGACAAGATATAAATGAAGAGAAACTGAAGAAGATTTTTCAGGTATGTAGGATTTGAACCAACCAAGTTCCCTAGAGAGGAAAGAGCATTCAGGAGGACAAGGTGGTCACTAGTGTCAAATATGGTAGAGATGTCAAGAAGGATGAGTATATAGTAGACATCATTAAATTTGACATTTAAAAAGTGACTTTGGAGAGAGCAGTTTCAATCGAATAATGATTCCAGAAACCAGATTTCAGAGGTTTTAGCATCTGAAGACATTGTAGATTCATTTTCAAGGCATTTAGATGAAAAGGGAAGAAAAGATATAGAATAATGTCTGGAGGGCTTAAGGGATAAAAGGAGAGATTTTTTTTCTTTACTTATTTATTTTTCTTTTCTTTTTTTTTTTTTTATAGGTTTTTGCAAGGTAAACGGGGTTAAGTGGCTTGCCCAAGGCCACACAGCTAGGTAATTATTAAGTGTCTGAGACTGGATTTGAACCCAGGTACTCCTGACTCCAGGGCTAGGGCTTTATCCACTATGCCATCTAGCCACTCCAAGAGATTTTTTGTAAGGTTAGGGGAGATGTAGGTATGTTTTAGGAAAAAGAGAATATATCAGTAGAGAGAAAGGAAGAAAATAAAGATGAGAAGTTGCTGCTGCAGATAGGAACAAACTGCTGGGGAAGATGGGTGGGGGTGGGAACAACAGTAGAAATAGAAGGGCATTAGGGGTAGAAGGGACTTCTCATTCCTAGAGACTAAGTGAAGAGAGATAGTGGGGATAGTGGAGGATGATTCCAAAGGATTGTGAGATGAGGAGTGAGGGAAAAGAGGGAGCCTAAATTTTATCAATGAAAAATTGAATTACTTCCTCAGCAGAAAGGGTGGAGAGAGAGAGAGAGAGAGAGAGAGAGAGACCTGAGAGATTTGATGAGAGAAAAAAAATGGAACAGCTGTGGGATGAGATAGAAACTCATTTTGGGAGGAGTAGCATTGTGAGGGACTCAGTTGAGATTATAGAGCATAAATTGTATTATTGTCTCTCCATCTCTCTTCTTTTTTTTTTAACCACAAAAGCAGTATGAGATAACTTTGTCAAATACTGTGATGAAATCTAAGTACATTATAACTATGACATTTCCTTGATCTACCACTTAGTAGTCTTGTCAGTAAAAAGGAAATAAGGTTATTTTGACATGGTCCTTTATTGATTAAATTGTGCTGGCTCTTTTTAATCACAAATTTCTTTTCAAGATGTTCACTAACCACCTCTTTAATGATCCATTCTAAAACTTTCCCAGTAATAAAAGACATTTAATTCTTTTTCCTTGGCAAAAGGGATGGTTCAGGGCGTAACAAGTTTGGTTTTGGAGAAAGTTGTCTTTCCTGAAGGAAGCCTAAAAGCAGTTAAGGGATATAATGATTGGTGATGGTTTGAGAGAGCTTTGGAGGAAAAGGATAGGTGATGAAGGAGGGTCAAGGACTTGAGGGAGGATATGCTGAGAGTCAAGAAAGAAAGTGAAAAAAGGAATTAGTTGGAAGGAGTGAATAAATTTCACTTCTAATTGACTTCTGATTATATTTCAAGATCCATGAAATGTAAAAAAAAAATTGGATTTTTTTTTCATTTGTCAAGTTTGTTTAGTTAACAGGTACTTATAAAGATCATGAAATGCAGTTACTGAGTTGGACCTGGTGTAACTACTGAATATTAACAATTCTCCCTTTCCTTAAGGAAATTAGAATCCAAACATGTACTCAGCAGAAATATTTCAGTGGTCCCATATTTTATTTATATGGGATGCAGAAACAGCATGCACTGATGTAAATCACCATACTTCCATGCCTTAGAAGAGAGTTTTCATAAGTATCCTTCCCCCCATACACACACACACACACACACACACACACACACACACACACACACTAACACTATCACATGAAAGTCTAAAAGTAAGCCAGGAGGCTCCTCCCATGAGTCTATGTGGCCAGTTCTCTTCTTTAAAATTTTTATTTACTTATGGCAATGGGATAAATGACTTGCCCAAGGTCACACAGCTAGGAAATTATTAAGTGTTTGAGGTCACATTTGAACTCACATCCTCCTGATTCCAGGGCCAGTGCTCTATCCACTGCACCACCAACTGTCCTTTATGTGGCTAGTTCTTGAAACTTTTCCATATTCATAGAAACTACTGAATTTGCATTATGCTAGCATTGCTTTCAAATTGTAGGTTACTACCATGCTATAAATTCTTTGAGTAGAGCTTTAGTAGAGGAATCAGCAAAAATAGGTACAGATAAAAAACATTCACAGGATTAAGAGTGTGAAGAGGGGAACCATATTTTGAGCAAAAGGTTCATGAAGGAAGTAGGTTCTCAGTTGCTATTTTAACAAAAAGAAGAGAATGTAGTATTTCTGATTGTTCCAGTAGACTAGGGGCTCATGGTTTTTTATATCTTGTACCTCTTTGGAAGGTTGCAGATGCTTGTGGACCCCATCTCAGAGCATTGCAAAAAGCAGCTAGGTGGTATGGTAGTTAGATTGCTGGACCTAGGATCAGGAAGACTTGAGTTCAATTAAAAGTTGTGTGACCCTAGAAAAGTCCCCTCACCTATATCTGCCTTAGTTTTCTCAACTGTAAAATGAACATAAAACTGTACCTACCTTCCATGTTTGAAATGAAGATCAAGTAATACAATATTTTAAAGCAGATAGTGGATACTTAATAAATTATCATTCTTTTCCTCTCCCTTCTGTCTGCAAAGGAAAGCAGTGATACTGCAATACATTTATCAGATTTAAAAAAAATGTTAAGGTTAGGGTTAAGAAGCTTATGCATCAAGTTAAAGTTCAGAAGTAGGAGTAGGAATGGATGATGAAAGACAATGTAGGGTTGTTTTTAGTGGTAGCCCAGTGTATAGATAACTAGTCAAGAAGAGTACACACAAGTAGAATATGAACAATATGAATGACGGGTGGTAACCTCTAAAAGAAAGAAAGTTACTATAACTTTATGATCAATCAAAAAACATTAATTAAGCACCTACAATATGCCAGACACTGCTAGACCTTGGGGATACAATGACAAAAAAAGCTCCTAAGGAACTTATGTCCCATTGGGGAAGACAACAGGTACACAAATAAGTATATGTGGAAAAAAATAAAAAAAATTAATACAAAGTTGGAAATGAAAGTCCTAGCTAGTTTCCTTAACTATAATATGATAGAACTGTCTAGACTAGATGATCTCTAAAGCTTCATCTATCCCTAGAATTCTGTAATTTAGCAGCTCCTTCTAGGGTACCCTGATAGTTTTCTTTTCTTTCTCAAAGAATCCCTTATTTTGTGATCAATTGGCACTATCCAAAAGCATCCTGGGACAGTGGAGAGATCATTCTATCTCTGAAGTTGCAGGATCTAGGTTCAAAGCCTATTTCTAGCTCTTACTACTTATATGACCCTGTATAAGTCTATTGACCAATCTAGGCCTTAGTTTTTTCATCTTCAAACTGAAAAGTTGACTAGTTGGCCTCTGAAATTCCATCCAGTTCTAAATCTATGATCTTACAAAGATTTTTGCTGTCAAAAACAATCTCAAGGAAGGAGATAAGAGTACATTTGACATTCATGAAACCCTAGACATCTGGCAGCTGGTCAAGATATCCAATCACTGATGTCTTGAGTATATTTTTTAAGCTGGGCAATTTATATCCTATTTATATCCTTTTAGCCAGATTAGCAAGGTTAATAATTAACAAGATAAATGAATCCTCTGGGTATCCCTGACACTCTGTAACAAAATATTCTAGTATGTAGCCTAGACACTTTGATTGTATTGAATGTAGCTTGAAATAAGTGGTCATTGACTAAAGTTTACAAATATATGAATAAAAACACACATATGTATCTATATCATTTTTTCCTTTTTAAAAATTTATTTAAGGCAATGGGGTTAAGTGACTTGCCCAAGGTCATACGGCTAGGCAATTATTAAGTGTCTGAGACCGAATTTAAACTCAGGTCTTGCGCTCTATCCACTGTACCACCTAGCTGCCCTGTATCTATGTGTCTAAGTATATATATATGTGTGTGTGTGTGTGTGTGTGTGTGTGTGTATACATAGACATACATGTTAATATATATATATACACACATAGACTATATGGATATGTGTGTGTGTGTGTGTGTGTATGTGTGTGTGTGTGTGTGTGTGTGTGTGTGTTTGTGTGTGTATATGTTTGCAAAATTCTTTCCTGGTCCCACTGACTGAAGGTTAAGTAGATTAGATTTTATTCTTCTTCCCCTTATCCAGGGTTCTCTGGTACCCTTAAGAGGTTTGGGAGTGTCCAAACTCTCTATTATTAGCTCCTGTCCTCACTAATAGTATTCCCCCAAGTAAAGGTGTTGCTCCTCTGCACCCCAGTTCTATTTAGCTACTAGCAGATAGATTAGCTTTTTTGTTTCAAAAGATATAATGGGGAAGGAGTCAGGCAAGACAACATATTAAATGCAGTAATTCAGCCAAACTATCTCAACCTTCGCCTCAAAAAAACCCTCTTTAAAATAACTTCTCAAATTAAATTTTGGAGTGTCAGTCAATGAAAGTTCAGAGTGAGGCATTTTTCCTAGTCTAAGGCAATTTAGGAGGTCAGTAGAAGAGGTCTCTAATATTGGAGTGGGAGCAGCCTACACATTAGGCAAGTGGGACAAGCTGGGGGTGAGGAAGATGGTCTTGGAAGTGATGTGACAGCAGCCATAGCAGCAACTTCAGAAGTTCTCAGCCCAGAGATGGGAAGGACATCAGATCAAAGAGATTATAGGAGACATTTTAATGTTACTGGGTACAGCTAGTGCTGATTGGCAACTGTTTCACATAAGCAGTTCTGGGTCACAATTCAATGTCAACAAGGAACACTTGTAGTCTATAATAAGGGAACAAGAGTCCTGGTCACAGTTCCAAAACGGAAAGGAATGCTAGCACTTGTGCCTGTAGGGAAGCAGAGGACTTTCCTGGGTAAAGAACAGAACATAAACCAAGAGAGCAGTGACCACACCTATGCTAGGATCATACCATCTTGAAAGTACCAAAACTTGTACACCTCTAAAAATAGGTCTGAAAACAGTGATATTAAAAAAAACCTGAAGCTTGGGACCATGTCTTCTCACCCCAAGGTGAACAAAGACCTACTTAAACATAAAATTCAAAAGATGGAAAAATTAGTAAACAACAACAAAAAGGGAATTTGAACATAAAAAGCTATGAAAGGGGTAGAGAATACCAAGACACAATCTTAGAAGACAAAATGTAAAGTTTCAAAGCTGTAAGTAACATCTCAAAGAAAGTGCTAATTGGATCAAAATCCAACAAGTATTTGTGGAAGAGCTAAGGAAAGAGATGAGGGGAAGAAATTTTGGGAAAAGAAATGAGCATGACACAAGAAAATTATGAAAAGAGAATTCACAGCTTGGTAAGAGGCACAAAAATTATGGTAGAAAACATCACCTTAAGAAACTGAATTGGCCTTTTGGTAAAAGGCATGCAAATTCACTGAAGAAGGGAATGCCTTAAAAAAGAAAAAGAGCCCAAATGGAAAAGGAGATACAAAAATTTGCTGAAGAAAATAACTCCTAAAAAAGCAGTATTGACTAAATGGAGAGGTACAAAACTCACTCAAGAAAGTCCTTAAAAGTTAGAATTGAGGGGCAGCTATGTCGGCGCAATGGATAGAGTACCGACCCTGGAGTCAGGAGTACCTGAGTTCAAATCCAGCCTCAGACACTTAATAATAATTACCTAGCTGCATTGCCTTGCCAAAAAAACCCTAAAAAAAGTTAGAATTAGTCAAGATGTAGCTTATGCTTTATGAGACATCAAGAAACAATAAAACAAAAATAAAAAAATGAAAATAGAAGAAAATGTGAAATATCTCCTTGGAGAAACAACTGGCCTTGAAAATAGATTGAGAAATAATTTAAGAATTAATGGAATATCTAGAAGCCATGGCCAAAAAAAAGGAGCCTAAACAACATATTTCAAGAAATTATCAAGGAAAACTGCCTTGATATTCTAGAACCAGAAGGCAAAATAGAAATTGAATTAATCCACCAATCACCACTTGAAAGAAGTCCCAAAATGAAAACTCACAGGAATATCATAGCCAAATTCTAGAATTCCTGTGTAAAGAAGAAAATATTGCAAGCAGCCAGAAATAAAAAATTCAAATATTGTGGAAGTACATTAGCAACATGAAAGATTTAGTAGTTTCCATGTTGAAGAAATGAAAGGCTTGGAATATAAAATTCTGGAAAGCAAACTAGTTATGACTATAACCAAAAAAATCTATCACAAAACTGAGTACAATTATTCAAGAGGAAAAATTGATATTTATTAATATTATTAATTAATTAAGGACTTTCTGATCATTTTAAATCCCTGAGAAAGGGAAGAAGAGTAGATTCATAGTTCAATGCAGTTACCATAGAACATAGTCCCAGTTTCAAGTCTAACCCCATCATGGGGCTGGAGTCCCAGGCACCCTGGCTTCTCAGTGTTCTAATCACTGCAATACTTAGTTGCTTCTTGTATATAGGTACATATTCATATTCTTCTAAAACTTCCCCTGCAAGTAGTCATCCAGTCTGTACATGAAGACCTCTATCTAGCAAAGTGGAATCCATTACCTCCACAGGTAGAGCTAAACTCAGGAGAGTTCTGAGTTTAGGAGGTTTTTCTTTACATCAAGTTCAAATTTACTTTGTTTTGTGATTTCCTCTCATTATTCTTGGATCTTCGATCTATGGCCAAATAGGATAAGACTAATGTCTTGAATTAATCATTCAGAAAGTTTTTATTAATTGCCTACAGCATGTAAGCTATTCCACTGGGTGGGGAGGATGAAAAGATAGAAATGAAACAATCCCTGTCCTTAAGAAGCTATCTGGAGAGATAACATGTCCAGATATACTTTCTGTTTTTGTTGTTGGGGTAGACCTATGAATTCCTTGATAGAGGGAAGTCCTGGTGAAAGGCACTTTCTACTAATGTTGAGTGGTTTGCTGCAAGACTAAAGTCTTGGAGAGATTCCTGGGAATTTGAAGAGATTGAATGACTTGCTTAGGATCATGCAATGCAGAAGGCAGGACTTAAATGTGGGTTTTACTGATTCTGAGACTGCATATGTAAAACAAATACATAATAAATACAAGTTAGGAGTTTGTGGGAGTGGTTCAGGAAAGACTTGATTAATTCCTACCTAACTTTCACTGACAAAAACAAAATGAACTTGAGAGTGGCATTTCAAGTGAACTTTGAAGGAAACTAGGAGATTCTACAAGGCATTGGTAAAGTGGGGGTGTATTCTGAGCATGGTGGACAGCCTTTGTCATGATGGGAAGATAGGATGATGGGAAATAGAGTGTTCTGTGTGAGGTACGACATAGCTAGCCTGACTGAATGTTAAAGACTATGGAGAAGAGAATATTTTCATATATGTGTATATATATATATATATATATATATATATATATATATATATATATACATAAGTATAACTATATGTATATACTATATATATATAGCTATATCTCTATTTATCTAACATCTGTCTATCTATCCATCTATCTATCTATCTATCTATCTATCTATCTATCTGTCTATTTATCTATCTATCTATCTACCTAAAGACTGGAAAAGTAAGTTGAATCTAGGCTGAGTAGGGCTTTAAATATCAGATATAGAAGTTTGTATTTAAACCTTGAGGTAGCAGAGAGCCATTGAATTTATTGACATAGTCAATATAACAGTGACATAGATACAAGGTCTAGAAAAATTACTTTGGTGGGTGGTTGGATGATAGCTTTGAGAAGGGAGAAATTTGAAGCATGTTGATCAATTAAGAGACTGTTTCAGAAGTCAAGGTGAACGATAATGGGAACCTGAATTAGGGTAGTGACATCAGTATAGAGATATTGTGCAGATGAACGTGTAAGATTTAGCAATTAACTAATAATATAGGAATTGAGTAAGAGACTCAGGCTGAGAACTTTGACATCAGAAAGGATGGTGGTGTCCTTGACAGAAACAGGGAAGTTCAAAGAATGTGGGACATTTAGTTAAAAATGGTCATTAGGCACTGAAGACAAAGAACTTCTAAGAACTTAAACAAAGGATGTGTTTGAAAGAGGAGTATAGATATGTATTTCAAAATTGCACTCCATTGAGTTCTATACTTGAGAAGGAAAAATTAATAGTAATGAGCTTTCTTGTTTACTGATTTACTGTTCTCATCTGACTTATAAAGTATTAGGAAATCCAGAGTTCAAATTCTACTTTCCTCCTACTAGTTATGTGATTGATTGTGTGCAATCATTGGGATTCTATGAGCCTTAGTCTCTTCATAGTTCCTGTTTCACAGAGGTGTAAAGGATAAGAAAAGAGAATGTGTATAAAGCAGGTCGCATAATTTAAAATTCTATCTTAATGCCAGTTATTGTTGTGCTATTATTTTATCCAAGGTTAAGTGAAAGAAAGAGAAAGGGAGAAGGTAATTGGTTAATGTTTATAATTCAATAGTAATAGTTCAAGAGGGAGCGTAAAGTGAGTAGAAAGAGGAGATTTCAGTGCTGATAAGCTGGATAAGGAATGACAGAGTTTGTTTCTGGTGAGAACCACTGTTCTACATATAAAATAAATCAGGAGCTAAACACAGTTAAAAAGTCATTTAATTTGGCTCTTTTCTTGGAAGAAGAATATGAAGCATTCAAATTATTCATGTCAAATTTCAAATAAAAATATTAAATATGATAAAACAGCATCTACTTCATTTTTGCATTCTGAAAATTTCATATAAATAAAAAAAGAAAAATGGTTGCAGTGCCCTCATTTTCATCATTTAACAACTGTTTAAGTGGAAACTGAGGATCACATAATACAGTGGAAAGAATACTGAATTAGGAATTAGGAGATCCCAGTGGATTTGGTGACTTTCTATTTCTGTGATTTTTAGCAAATCTCTTTACCTTCTTTGAGCTCAGTTTCCTTATCTTTCTAAGGAATAGGGCTCTATTCCACACCTCAAATAATGTAATTTCAGAAGGCTCAGAACAGGGAATTTCTTCCCCATCTCAACTGACACAGTTACACAGTCAATCAATCAATCATGGACTGGGGGGAGAGTAAAATAGATGTAAGGTATTATCCTACAATTCTAAACACAATGTTTAAACAAATTCTTAATCAGTTTGAAAATATTATAGGATTTATTCATGGTATAAAGGTTATTGCTATCACTTAAAGATTGAGAGAACCAGTTACTCCCCTTGGATCTGGTTATAAAACCAGTCTGTTTAAGGATTCCAATTTGGGTGTTGAGGATTCCAGAGAGAATTGAAGCAGTAAGTAGAAGAAAAACAAACTCCTGAGAGGAAAATTACTTTTGGGAGGAGAAGGGGAAGGTTTCCTCCCTTGCAACATTTTTACCATTTTGTTGGAGATGTTGAACTATTAGGAAATAGCATATCTAGCCAATGAATAAAACTACTAAGGACAAACACAAATGCAAAGGAATAGTCACTTGAAGAAGAAGGTTGTTTCAATCCCTCCTTATGGCAGAGAGACTCAAGAAAGGAGCAGATCCTTAAGAGTACTGCAGAGAGCTGTCCCCAAAGCATATGGATATCCAGGTCCCAAAGGGATTTTGTAAGGCATTACAAAGGAAGAAAGGTCTTCCAGTACCTTGAGTTGTACCCTGTAGTCAACCGCAATCCCTACATGTATGCCTTACTACCATGCTATTCAAATTTTCTATTCACTTTTTTCTATGTGAGGATTTGTGGCTAGTTGTGGGAGTTTGTCCTCAGGGTTTGGGAACTAATACCACTTGAGTAAATAAATACCTTTGCAAAAATCTAATTTGTTCTATTGGCTGATTGCTAATGAGAAGCATACCTGTGGTAGCTAGTGAGCTATAGTTTTGGTAGTATAGCCTCATATTACCCCTGGGACCTGAGGTAGGAGCCACCTTCTGGGAAGTCTGGGAAGTAGCAAGGTAATAATTAGCTGGAGTATTAATAAGCAAAGGATAATAATCCTTGCATTACCTACCTTACAGGATAGATGTGAGAATGAAGTGAGACAATGTCTAATGGTAGTTTTTGTACATTTAAGGTATGCTATCCTTGGAAGGAAGTGCCCTGAACTGTTATTTTGTAGCTGTAGGGAGCTCCTTGTTGAGAAAAAAATCTCTTTCAATGCTGATGATCTACTGTCTGGTGGCTTATAATCTTTGATATTTCCTTGGGTGCATTGAAGAATTAAATGACTTGATCAAAAGTCCATAATATGTATGGGGGTAGGACTTGAAACTTGGTCATTTTTACTCTGAGGACCACACTGCCCACTATGCCTCATAGCCTCATAGAATGAAAAAAAGACAGGAAGAAAAGTAAATGACAGTTCCTACTTTAAAGTAACACACAGTCTAATGGAGGAAACTGCTTACAAACAGTGATATATGAAAAAATATATCCAGCATAAACTGCAGGTGGGACTGAGGAAAGACATTAATACAGAGATTTGGTGTGCTAAAATTAGTATTTTGATAAGTATTAAGTGATATTTATATAGTACTTTGAGGTTTGTAAAGAGCTTTACAAACAATCTTATTTGATCTTTAAAACAGTCCTATGAGTTTAGTAACTGAGGCATTGATTCAGAATTGTCAGTGTGAAGAGTATATAAGGGAAACAATGATAGATGAATAAAAGGGCTACCAACTGCAGTGAGAATCAGGTTAAAGTTGGAGAGCATGGATCTTCACTGTGTTCAGTCTTCATGACTCTTTTTCTCTTTGTAATATGGCAGAAAGAATGGGTAGAAGGGACAACAAGGGAGTGGCTATTGTTGAGGGAAACATGGTAAAAATGTTAGAGAAATAGGAGTATTGATGAATTTTATTACAACTTTTTAGGTCACAAGGAAATTGGCCATAGCTGTAAAGATAATAAATAATGAACTGGAAATAGTGGAAGCAAGTTTGTAGGTTTAGAGAGAGACTAGGAGAGATGGAAGGGAGGAAGATCATGGTCAGAGAGAAAAAGCCCAAGTTAGATGTCTCAAAGGTAGAGTAATATATTTTTTGTTAAAGTTTAGAGTATGGCTTTGTTGGCACATTATCCATATGGAGGTGTGGACAGTCAAGGAGCCGGATGATCCAGGAGTTCATCATTAAGAATGACAAAATTGTTAAGGTAAGGGATTGAAGACATCTAACAAAATGGAAACTGACTCTGCTGAAGATGTGTTTAGGTGGTTCATGGGTAGATTTGGGAGAAGGGTAGGAATAGACCACATTGTTGAGGATTTAAGGAGGGTGAAGCATATAAAGAGGTCTTGAATTTCTAATGAGGAGGTCCTGGTTTGGTACTTTAGCTAGATCAATGGATAGTGGCAAGATTAACACCACTGAGACCAAAGAAAAAGGAAATCAATTTCCATGGTTGAGGGGTTATGATGTTTTCAGGGGACAATCAAACTTTATTTATAATTCAGAAGTGAAAGGAAATAGATGGAAAATCTGACTTCAGATATATACTAGCTGTACGACCCTGGGCAAGTTCCTTGATGCAGTTTGCTTCAGTTTCTCATCTGTAAAATGAACTGGAGAAGGAAATGTTAAATGAAGAAAATGTTCTAGTGTCTTTGCCAAGAAAAAAAAACCCTCAAATGGGGTCATTAACAGTCAGATATGACTAAAATAACTGGACAAAAATATCAAAGTCAGGGCTTCTATACCTGGATCTATCAACATTTATAAAAATAAAATATTTTGATACTATTTCATTCTATTCAGTTTCTTTTACAGCCTTACATAATTGATGCCAGATTGCCAAAGGAGTACAAAAAGAGAGTAAAGAACCATTGGTTTAAGTAGACCAAACAAAGATGAGTTTGTGCCCAGAAGAGTGAATGTTGATTAGAGGGCTGAATTGATAGATAGGATGAACTGTAGTCTCTACTTATAGTCTTCTAGAAGAAATGAGACAGAACTGAAGGGTCTAGTTGACAGAATAGGAAAAAGCAAAGGGTTTGCATAGGGGACTAGAGGAAAATAGGAAATGATGTCTAGATATGTAGATCATTACACAAACAGATACAAAGAGTACCCTTTTACATGAAAACCGATATTGAAAAGAGGTACTCAAGTAATTGGTCTTTTTTTATCTCTTCCCTGTAGAAGTCTTTATAGGATTATAGATTTTAGAGCTAGAAAGACAAATAATCTTGCCATTGGTATTTTACTCACCCAGTCCAGCCTTCTAATTTTGCAGATGAGGGAACAGACTCAGAAAGGTTGGCTTTCCCAAAGTTACACATGTTACTACATACATAATAGAAGTAAGATTCAAACCCAGAGCCTTTGATTTCATTTTCTACTATACTACATTGCTCTTGATATTGCATTCTCAGACCACTGTGGGGGAAGGAAAAGTCCTTGGTTTCCTAAAATTATGAGAAAATCATTACACTTTTCTTTAAGATATACTAAAATGAGAACCACCATATTTGCCTATTGTGTTCAGGACTCTAAGGAGATGCAAAGAAAAGAGAGGACATGGTTCCTGTACTTTAGGTATTTCAATGGTGAAACTACATTCTGAGTGAGGGAGACTGAGCAAAAGAAAACTCTCCTGTTCAATTTTGTCTTTCATTCAGCATGATTTTTACTAGTTAACTCAGAGAATCTACCTCTTCTTTTAGGTCATTTGTTCTAACTTTCCTTAGGAGACAACTGAACCCCAAATCTAATCACTCTGGTTCTCAATGATTGGCCAAAAATAGATCCCATAGTCACATACTGGGCCCTGATGGCCCAAACCATACCCAGAGTGAATGTAAAAAGCAGTTGTTTCTATTTTGGCCAGAAACCCTAGGGTCTTCCCCTCCGAGATTGATTTTTTTTTTTTTTTACTGTAAAAGAGGTAATTTTTTTTTGGGGGGGGTGTATCATTTCTTACCTAGCCTTAATCATTGACTAGGTGATTTTTAGTAAACTAAAACCGGAAAAGACTTATGTTAAAAAGGCCAAAGCCTCTCTCTGCTTCTGGGGCCATCTCCAGTCTTCCTGATTTCTATCTTGCCTCTAGACCCAGATGGCTCCAGAGGAGAGAGTGAGCCTGGTACTTTGCCCAGCACTTCCTCAATTAAATACAATTCACTTGCAAGTCATGGTATCATGTTCTGAATATCATGGTCCCCTTAGAGAGAACAAAGTTCAAGCAACAACAACAGCAGCAACCTTTCTCAACTTTTCTTCAGAACTGAAGAAAGCAGCAAAAGACAACTCGCATGAAGCACAGTGTCCTAGTAATGCTATCCTTTCTGAATCTACCTGCTTGCCTCCTCCCTAGGGAATCCTGAACTCTGTTGTTTCAATGGAATTATAGCCACCACTTTCCATCCTTCCCTCTAGATTTCCTGCTGTTACTGCCATGGATGCATTTAGTTAAGGAGCAAGCAACAATAATTCCTCATCTCTTTGTCATCCAGTAATTATTTCTGTAGCTTTTCCTATTCCTATTTCCAAGTCCTACTATTCTAGTTCTGTTTTTAAGTCTGTGTTAGTGCCCAAGGTTATGGAATTCTTTTCTTAAATAATATATTATCTTTATTATAGTTTTCTAATATGCTTAATTGCCCATTCATGACACAAGATTCCTGGTTTAGAGAGTGTTCCCTCCCAATGATTACTATCCTCCACCCTTCTTGTTTCCCTGATGGGGGGGTGGAAAAAGGAATTGGGGATAACTAGTTGGGAGCAGAAGAACCACTGTGACACAGTCTACAAAACCTTTCTAGATGGGGCTCCTATATATTGCAGCAGGGCAATAGAAATTCAGGCTGTAGGAATGAAAGATACAGGGAAAGTGGTAAGTCTTATTCCTAATTTGAGACCACTTAAATAACCTTCACAAATTTTATTAACTGCTCTTTCTCCTATCACGAATATCCCTTCTCACACTAATTATACACAGACAAGCACCTCATTTCTTTTATAGTATATATGGATAAACACACAGACATATTTTCATGCCTATTCTCTTGAAAGAAATACCACTTCACATAAATACTCATAATGCCCTCACAATTTTACCCCTAGATATGCGTAATCTGTATTGCCTGCCCAGATACCTCTATAGAGAAACAATATACAATAAAAGTTTAGAAAGATAGATAGCATTCATAAAAGTGTGGTAGGTAAATGAGTATTGGGTGATAAGGTGATGATCTGTGTCTTGCTGGGCAGGAGAATGAGTGAGGCTGTAGATAGGTAAGAAGAAGATGGGTCTGAGGAGAGTGGTAAAAAGGAATGAGTAGGTGGGTATGAAACAAGGGGAGCAGCCAGATGCTAGAATGCTAGTACCAGTTATGCGTCATCTATTAATAGAATTACATTGCCTACTTTTGTGGGTAGGATTTTAGGTTCTATTTTGGTTTCATTGTTGTTTCATTCATATGTTTTGCTTTGCTTATTCTTTTAGAGTAAATTTGATTTGGGTTTGGGAGGAGATAGGGAACCTTGCCTGTCCCCCTTGATTCTGAGGGACTTTTAAAAAACTTTTTTCACATGTCAATAAAATGGCATTTTCTTATTTAGTTAATTTGTTGCTTAAGATCTTAGTGCTAACTCTTTTTGTGGTGGCAAAGATTGGAAATTGAGGGATGACTGAACAAGTTAAGATATGTGAATATTATGAAGTAATATTATTCTGGAAGAAACCATGAATGGTCAGACTCTAGAGAAGCATGGGAAGAATTACATGAACTGATGCTGAGAGAAGGGAGCAGAACGAAGAAAACATTGTATACATTAACAACATTATGAGTTGATCAGCTTTGATGGATGAAATTCCTCTCAGCAGTTCAAAGAACTAGGACAACCTTAGGAGATCTATTATGGACAACACCATCCATATCCAGAAAAAAAAATCAGCATACCAAAAAACCCCATGGAATCTGAATGAACACTGTGTTCATTTTATAAAAAAAAAATTCTCTTATGTTTTTCCATCAAATCCCATGGTTTTCTTTATTTTCCTTTAGTCCTATTTCCTCATACACAAAATGATTAATGCATAAACTTATTTAACACAAATGTACTTTTGCAACATTCACTAGACTGCTTCTTAGGGGAGGGGAGAAGGGGGTGGAAGAAAAGTGTGTAACGTATAAATATGCAAGTGAATGAATATTGAAAAACTCATATCATATAATTGGAAAAATAAAATATAAATTAAAAATCATGGTACTAATGAGATATTAGGGCTTTTTTACTCTTGATTTTACATCATGTCCTTGACTATCCTGCCAACTCTGGTAGCTCTGGAAACTTCAGTCATAAAGGTTGGAGGAATGAATGATCTTTAGCCTTAAAAAGATTTGAAGGGAGATGTGATTCCCATCTTTAAATATTTGAAGGGTTGCCATGTGAGGAGATTAAGTGTATTTTACTTGGCTCCAGAGAGAAGAACTAGGACCAAAGGATAAGATCAGGTTTAATATCAATTGAATGGGCTGACCCAAGTACTCAATACCCTTTACTGAAATCATTCAAGTTAGGTAATACCATCATATTTTGAGTCTGCTTGAAAGGGGGATCCATAAGACCAAAGTGCTCCAGGTTAAACTTTGAAGTCCTCTTTAAATCTATGCCTGTTAATCTAGATTTGTGCCACTGATCAAAAGAGGAACCATATGAAAGTGAAGATAATTATAATAGCTGACATTTGTTTTGACTTTAGGATTTTCAAAATTCTTTGTATTAGTGGGAGACAGCACATTACAATAAATTTCAAATTTAAGTTCTTCCTCTGACACATTCTGGCTTTGTGACCTGTGTAGGTCATTTAACCTCTAAAAGCTTTAGGCAGCTCTCCATGACTATCAATTGTAGAGAAAGTATTCATTTGTACTGTTAGATGGAGCTTCCTCTTCTAGGCCTTCTCTATATCAATGAAATCACAGCTATAGTCCCTATTTCTTTTATATAGATGATCTCATTGGAACCTCAGAATAATTGTGTGAGGGAGATTATTCTAATCATCACAGGTTTTTAGATGAGGAAACAGACCTGGATTAAGTGACTTGCCTAGTGCCACTGAGAAAGAATTCAAACCCATATCTTCCTGACTTCCAACCTAGTGTTCTGTCTGTAGCACCATGCACCTCTCCCTACTACTTGAGATGGTTGTCCAAGAGCATTCCTTATCAGTGGTGTGACATTGGTAACATCTGTATACATGAAATAAAGGATATTGCCTATTCTCAGGGATCCTGGTCATGTTTTTTTTTTTTTTTTGAGCTCTTAGAAGTGGCTTCTAGGAACTGTGCTGGGGGCAGATTTCTGTTCTATTTGAAGAAAACTCTCAACCACCTGCAGTTTCTGAAAATAAACAAGTTCCAAAGCCTGCCTGGTACAGTGCATTTTTTTCCCTTCTCTGGGATCTGAACACTAAGGCAGTACCATGTGCACAGATCCTGGGGTGTTTGTGAGGGAGAGAACTAGTTCCCAGTGTACACTGCCTTTGAAAGCTAGTTAGTGGCTTACTGCCAATCTCTGTGTTTAGTCCTGGCAGTTGGATACCACGGAGCACCAACATTGGACCCAGGCCCCAGAACATACCAAAACAAGACCCATGTGTGAACTCTCATTCTGTCAGCCTTGAATGCCAATTGTCCAGCATGGCAGACTGATGATCAACACGCCCAGATGGCAGCTTTGCTAGGCTTGGGTGCTAATTGTCAGAGGTAACATCGTGTGTCTGTGTGTGTGTGTGTGTGTGTGTGTGTGTGTGTGTGTGTATGCAGTGAAGTCCAGGAAGGCAAAGCCAGTTTTCTGAGTTGTTTGGGTGCCAGCACAGAACTGTACCTCTGAGAACTGCCAAAGCCTTCTACTGCCAGTGGACTCTTCCCACTGATGGGAGTCATCAGGGAAATTAATGAATCTAGTCAATGACTTGGGGAAATAACCTTTAAAAACCAATAACAAACAGTCTGCAAAAGACCAAGTGGCACAACTTCAGTCCCAACCTCTGACTGCTTGGTTGGTGACAAAGAGTGAAGAGGAGGGGATGGCTTGTTCATATGAGCAGAAGCAAATGTGCTTCCCACATGAGTCCAGGAAAAAAATAGAACAGAATGGATTGGGGAGAAGGTACAGCTTTGGTGCTACTGTTTCATGATGGTAAAGATAGACTTTAAGCTTTTTTGGGAGGCATATAGCAAGTAAGGGTTTGAATCCAAATTTGAACTCTGGTCTTCCTGACTCCAGGGCCATTGTTCTATCTTTTATGTCACCTAACTGCCCCAGAATATAAGCTTCTTATTTTTTTGAATTTAATTTTTTACCTCAATTATTTATAAGATAATTTACAATATTCATTTTTGATTATGATTTTTAGTACCACATTTTTCTCTCTCTCTCCCTCCCTTTCCTCCCCCCCATCCCAAGACAGCAAATGATCTAATATAGGTTATACATATACACTCAGGTTAAATGTATTTACATATTTGTCATGTTGTAAAAGAAGAATCAGAACAAAATGAGAAAAAATACGAGAAAGAAAAAGCAAAAGACAAACAAAATAGATATACTTTGGTCTACACTCAGTCTCTATATTTCTTTCTCTAGATGTGGATGACATTTTCCATAAGTCTCTTTGGAATTGTCTTTGTCCACTGCATTGTTGAGAAGAGCTAAGTCTATCATAGTTTTTCTGTTTCTGCTCACTTCACTCAGCATCAGTTCATGTAAGTCTTTCCAGGTTTTTCTGAACTCTTCCTGCTTATAGTTTCTTCCAGAAAATAGTTACTCTATCACATTCATATACCACAGCTTTTTCATCCTTTCCCCAATTGATGGGCATCTCTTCAGTTTCCAATTCTTTGCTACTACAAAACGAGCTGTCATAAATATTTTTATACAGAATATAAATTTCTTGAAATTAATGATTTTTTAAAAAATTGTACACCTTGCTCTTAAGGCATGACATTTAATAACATGCTTAATAAGTGCATGTTGATTTTTATTGATTCATCTGGGATCTCAGACATTGCATTCTAATCTAGCACCAGTTCTTTTTGTTTGACTGGCCCTAGGTCAGGAAGGAAAGAAAGGAGAAAAGTATTATGGTTTTGGGGTTTTTTTCATTCTGGAATTTTTTTTTTCTAGTAGATCAGCTTTAGAATGAAATTGTATAATGTGTCTGTAGCTCTTTATGTACACTAGAGAAGGATATATGATGAGTTAATATTGCTGTAGAGAGACAGTATGATGTCATGGCTAGAGGGCTGATCTCAAATACTCAGAAAGATTTGGGATCATGTTCTGTCTCTGACAACATAAATGAGACACTCACTTAGATATTGTGTGCCCAGAAAACCCTCTGAAAATGGAGATTATTATCCTTTTTTTTGTGGGGATTTTAGATTTGTCAATCCAATTAACCTATGGACTCCTCAGAATTATGTTATTAAATACATAAAATAAAAAATATATAATTATAAATGAATACAGTTAAAAAATTAAAATAATTTTAAAAATTCATGGCCTTCAAGTTAAGAACCCTAGATCTAAGACTTTATAATAAACGTACTATCACTCTATTACTGGTGTAAGTTTTCTACAATGGGAGCTAATTTTCTATTTCATTTTATATATCAGATAATTTGTCAAAAAGGTATTAAATTACATATTATTTATAGATAATATATTTATTATAGAATGTAATTCCAGATATACATATACTTCTTCACTGTCATCAGTGCCTCTCAAACTGTGAAGGTCATTTTGATCATAATGAACTAGAAAAAATGGTTGCTTGGGTTTGTCACCTTTCACATTAGCTTCCCTTGGTCTCAATTTCCTCACTGTAAAATGAGGGAGTTGGATTAGATGGTCGTAAAGTTCCTTCCAGCTTCAGTTGTATAATCCTATGAAAATTTGCATGTGGGCAGGCATTAGTATTCAGGGAGAATTAAGAAAAGCCTGCAACTTAGGGTATTTGTGCATGTCTTTTTGTGAAAATCTCTTGTATTTGCATCAGTGTGCATATCTGCAGAATACTCACTTAGCTGATCTCAGCTATCAGTCTCAACCTACTGGAACAGCTGTGAATCCAGAAGTTTGCAAAAAGATTTGAGACCAACAGTGACAGAAATAAAAGAGAACTAAGACATTACCCAGGGCACCGCATTAAAGGAATGTGCTCATTGGCTATCTGTGACTGTGAAAAACCTTCCACTGCTCCCAAATTTAATGACTAGCAATTATATGCAACTTTAAGATTTGAAAAATACTTTGTATGTTAACTTATTGAAAAAAGTGACTAAGGAAATAAAGAGATGAGACAAAAAGGAAAAAAATAGAATGTGAAGCAGAGACAATAGATGGTCAAAAGCAGTTGGTTGTAGAAGCAGTGATAGATAAAATATGGAGCCAATCTGTTGACATGGACAAAAGTGACATAAGAGTACAAATGTGATCCTGAGAGAGAGCAAGACCACTGAAAGGTCAATTAGATCAGCACTACATGTGGCATTAAATGTATGGGTAAGTTAATAGTTAACATTTACATAGTACTTACAAAGTACTTCATAAATATTATCTCATTTGCTTTTTACAATAGTGCTAAGAAATAGATGTTATTATGATCTCCCAATTTTACAGATAAGGAAACTGAGCCATTCAGAGGTTAAATAATGGTTCAGGGTCACACATAATAAGTATCTAAGGCTAGATTTGGACCAGTGTCTTACTAACTCAGGTCTAGTACTCTATTACGTTACCAATATGCCCTTGGAAACACTCATTCTCTCTAAAGGACATCACTTTATTTTATGAGAGCCAATCTATTGAACAGCAGCATGTGGGAAGGCAAACTAAGCTATATTCTCTTCATTAGCAATGACATGATAAAAGTATAACATCCAATATGATACAACAGTGAATGAATGGGGGGCATTTCTCATGAAGCTACCATCACATCACAAAACCTAAGGAGGTCTATGTATTTCTTTGAATCTGCCCTTACATTGTAGATATATTTCTATCAAGTGGAAGTAGTTTGCTATGATCACATGTCCCAACACTGTCACAACATACTTTTTAATTGATTCAATTCTAACAAAGCAACCTTAATTTACATGCCCATCTTTGGAATATATCCTAAATTTTCAATAGGACCATTCTGTTAACCAGTCCTATTGCTATCTAAGCCAGGCTTTTTCCATTCAGCTCAGATAGGCTACTTCCTAGACTTTCAGAGGGAAGGCTTTAGTTTATTTTTCCTAGTACTCCCCATTTAACTTATAAAGTTCTTGCCTCCCCTTTTCACTCTGTGATGCTATCTTTCTCTCTAA